>NC_081532.1:327839-542839 GCF_030273125.1 Centropristis striata | reverse complement strand
GACATCAGCGTCCTCCTGACGCCTGGAGACGAGATGGGAGACGGTAGAGCTCCGCCTCCAGACACCAAAGACGAGTGGATGAGAGAAGAAGATCCTCTCTTCCTGTTCTCTGACAGAACCTGTGGAGTGGACATGTTGGACATGTTGGACTGAGAGGACCACCGAGGCCTCGTCTGTCTCTGGAGGACGGACTGGGGGGTGGACGAGGTGGAGACGGGCTGGTTTTTAGACGAGGTGGAGACGGGCTGGTTTTTAGAGGTGGAGACGGGCTGGTTTTTAGACGAGTTGGACGGACACGGAGCGGGAACTCCGTCTTCTTCTGCCTCGTCAGAGTCTGAAAAGGCGAGGTCAAAGTTGACGGAGAAGAAGTCCTGAGAGCCGTGGAGCTCTGAGTTCTGTCTGATGGAGGGAGACTCATCAGCTGGAGCTGCTCCGTCTGTCTCCATCTCCGTCTCCATCGTGGTGTTCTTTAAATCCTCTGTGTTTAACCTCTCTGTGGAGCTGTGTGGGTTCTCTGTGGCGTCTCCAGGACTGCTGGAGGTCCTGGTGGGGGTCCTGGTGGAGGTCCTGCTGGAGGTCCTGGTGGAGGTCCTGGTGGGGGTCCTGGTGGAGGTCCTGCTGGAGGTCCTGGTGGGGGTCCTGGTGGGGGTCCTGGTGGGGGTCCTGGGGGAGGTCCTGGTGGGGGTCCTGGTGGAGGTCCTGGTGGGCGTGGCTCCGGGCGTGGAGATGTCTGGGATGGTCATCTGTAGAAACGCCTCGTCGTCCCCGAACAGATCCATGCTGTCCTCCATCTGAGCTCTGGTCCCAGACTCACTGTTCCCATCAGCATGTCTCAGGTCCTGCAACTGACAGAAATAAGAAATAAATCACTAGAATGAAGCAAAAACATGCTGGAAACTAGAAAATGTCCTCTGGGTAAATTGTGAAAGGACCACGGAGGCTACTGCCGGTGTGTGTACACTAGGATGAGATTCTTCAGAGATTTCATGATCTGATATGAAAGTTTAATGCGAGTTTCATATGAATGGCACTGTGTTGGGGTTTTTTTTCAGTAATTTTGTGTCTTTTAAAAAAAAAAAAATTGTGTCTTTTTTGGGTCATTTTGTTTCTTCTTCAAGTAATTTTTTTTTGGTCATTTTGTGTCTTTATTGGGGTAATTTTGTGTCTTTTTAAAGTCTTTTTGTGTCTTTTTAAATCATTTTGTGTCTTTATTGGGGTCATTTTGTGTGTTTTTTTAAGTCTTTTTGTGTCCTTTTTTAGTCATTTGTGTCTTTTTTTGGTCATTTTGTGTCCTTTAGTCAAGATTGAAATCCCTGTGAAGTGATTATTCACTCATTTTTGTTGTTATGGAGACTAAAGCTATGGTCAGTAGGTAAATTATACTCACAACAAGATAATTAAGATACTATTGATAGATAGAAGAAGAAAAGTTGGTAAGCTTCATGTTTTTTGCAGGACTCACATCATCCCAGCAGCTCTCCTCCTCCTCTTCCTCCTCTTCCTCCATCACGCCATCATTGTCTCTCTTTATTTCCTCCTCAGCTTCCAGTTGATCAGTCAGCTGGTTGTTCACATCTTCTGTTTCCTGATCGTCTCTCCTCGTCTCCTGATTATCTTCCTCGTCCCCGAACACCTGGTCCCAGGAGGGACTGCTGATGTTCTGCTGCTGCTCCTGATCTCCACACAGTTTAACTTCATCTTCATCACCTGGAGGCTCGTCTGAGTCCAGCTTCATCATCACATCATCATCATCATCATCGTCTTCGTCCAAGTCCAGGCTGAAACAGACCGGCTGCAAAAAGTCAGCTCTGAAAAACAAGGAAAAAAGTACAAACATTAGTGTGTATTTTGCTTAATAATATCAAAATTATCTGCCAAAGGAAGAAGAAAAATTTGTCTTATCAAGACTTTCCAAAACAAGTAAAAATATCTCATCTCAATGAAGCCACAAATACCTTAGAAATAGTGTATTCTAACTATTAACTAGAAAATGTCCTCTGGGTAAATAGTGAAAGGGCCACTACTGCCGGTGTGTGTACACTATGATGAGATTCTTCAGAGATTTATAACAATTAATACTAATAATGTTATGATACTATATAATATACAAGGAGCACACCTACAACAAGCATTCCTTTACAAGTATTTATTTATACAGCAACCTATGACCTTTAACCTCAACATGTGTGTGTGTGTGTGTGTGTGTGTGTGTGTGTGTGTGTGTGTGTGAAGCATGTGTATCTGGAGGAGTGTGCGCACTTACGCGTGCATGTGTGTGTGCATGTATCTGTAACTGTAATCACATCAAAGGATCAAAGGCCTTGTGGTCGACCAATCAGAGCAGAGCAATCAACAGAATTGACTGCTGTAGAATGTTCCTGAACAGTGACAGCAGCCAGAGGTGGACAGACTGGAATTTCTGGCCTCGAACAGAAAGCATTTTTGGCAAAACCATAATACCTATCATTGATCCGACTTCACTTTGAGCGTCCTGAGTTCTTCCTGAACGTCTACATATGTTTTTTTTTAAGAAAAATGAAAAAATAGCTTTGTTAGAGCGATCTAAAAAAACTGTTACATCTCCCTTTTTCAGAAATCTCCCTGCGTTTTTAATATGGGAGCCAATGAGGCTGTTGGTGGTGTTGGTGGATCATCTGTGCGTCCTACGCCCAAACTATAACTCTGACAGCTTTACCAGAGGATTGTGAGGGAGAAGACTAATTTTCCTACGTTTCTCTGTATAAATTATTTCTGTAGAGTGGAATTTGCGGCCTGGAGCGCAGTTTTCAAATTTATTTTTTGACAGTTTCTTCTCTCCCTCTACACTCTGGTGATGATGTCACACACTGTGACACCAACATTCCGTGCAATACACACCCATTATAATCTCAGAATTTCTCCAAAAATGATCATGGTCATTGAACAGGGATTGATAAAAAACTATATGACCTATCGAAACGTGGATTAATACACCGATACACAAGACTTGTGTCTACTGTTTAAAGTTTAAATGGAGTCTCTAGGTGAAATTATGCCGGAGAAGTAGACGTTTAAAAATCTACAATTATTGTTTTTTTTCACTCATTTTTTGTCGGCCGTCCCATTCACTTCAATGCAAAATGTTGGGCAGTTTTTCGCGACTTACGTCACGAAAAATTCGTATTCCGTAGAGAAAAGTAATAGCACACTGATCCCGATCAAACCGCACGTTTTGATATATAATTTGTCCTGCAACTCGAAGATCTGAGATATTTCATCTTACTTAGACTTCAGTTGTTGCTGCTGAGGAGTCGGAGGAGCAGACATGTCGGCCTCTAAACCAGCAGGAGGAGGAGGAGGAGGAGATCTGGAGAGGAGCTGGGCCACGTTGTCCAGGATGATCTTCAGACTGAGATCTGGTCCCTGGAGGAGACCAGAGAAGGACGGAGGAGGTGTTGAGTCCCACTGAGGGAGGAAGAACAAGGCCTGGAGCTCCACATCTGCTTCTTCTTCTTCTGTTTGTGGAACCAACGGGGAGATTCTGTCAGAACGTTCAGACTCTGATTCATTAACAGCAGCAGCGTCTTCATCCAGGTCCACCTCCGGACAGTCGTTGTTGGACAGACGGGGACGCAGGGCCTCGGGGCCCGGCTGCTCTGAGAGTTCATTAGGAGACGCATCAGTGCAATGGTCAACAGGAAGTCTCTGTTTGGTCCCTTCAGATGATGGAACTAGACTCTTCCTCCTGGTCTTCTCCCACTCGTCTTCATCATCAATGAAGTCCACGTGGGACAGAGAGAAGAGGGACGCTCTGCTGGTTCTACTGCAGATCTTCTGTTTCTTCTCCTTCTTCTGTTTCTTCTTCACGTGTCCACCAGCTCTCTCTGAGTGGAGGTGAGGCAGCAGCTGCTGCTCATAGAGACACTCCCCCTGAACACAAACACAGAGAGGAGAGTTATAAACCACAATCTGTCTGAGGAGAGAGGAGGAGGCCAAAGGGCGAAGATCAGCCTCTGGACTCTTTAACTCTTTAAACCCTCAGAGACTCTCAGTTCAACAGTCTACCAGCTCCACTTCATGCTCTAATCTAATCAGGAAGAGTTGTTACACTGCAACACGTCTCATTTATTGTCATTTTGTAAATTACAGCCACATTTAGTGTAAATACATATAGGAGCGTCACTTCACCAGATATGATGAAACTGACATTTTAAATATGTTTACAGTGCAGCAACTTAACATATTTCATGCTCAAATGCATGTTTAACAGTATAAATAGGAATACAAAAGGTTTGAAGCTAATAAAAAATAACCACTTACTGTGATATCTTTTTTTTCAGTGCAAGAACAGCAGACCAACATTAATTACAAGAAGTCATTTTTGTGCATTTTTACACTAGATTTCATGCTCAAATGCATGTAGTTGTACTGAGGGCCACTTCAAGTGAGGGTGCGGGCCGTATGTGGCCCCCGGGCCTCATGTTGCCCATCCCTGAAGTAGACGATAAGGCAGGTTTGCTTTAGGGCGGGGCTACCAAAGTGACCTGTCAATCAAGATAGAAGCTGGAAACCATTTCCATGGCAGTTTGTACATTCAAAGAGCTGAGAACTTTATTTTACGTTCTTTATTTAGCTCAATTATTGGAGCTCACTTTGTTCTCAGCGACACATTTTTAGTTTTGGTCTCGTCACAGTTAGATTGTAAAGTTTCTCTCAGGTTTGTGAATTAGACGCCCAGAGAAAACACAGAGCAGAGAATATATTCTGGTCTCAATGCAGCTTTTATCAGGTAAAGTTCTGCAGCTGGACTCACACGGACTCAGAATGAGCCCCGATCTTTGTCATAACTCACATTTCAACTGAATCCTATTGGCCAGTAACCTCTGTTAACAGCTGTTACCATGTTTGTAACACACAATGAGTGAGTGTGTGTGTGTGTGTGTGTGTGTGTGTGTGTTGTCCTCATAGGTGTGTAGCAGAGATACCAAGTCTAAACATGACAGCTGAAAACCCCAAACCCTGGAACATGTATGAGAAAAAGATTACAAAACCACCAGCAAGGTGGACAGTCACATTTACTCTACAGCAGGGGTCTCAAACTCAAACTACCTGGGGCCGCTGGAGGCAGTATCAACATGACCAAAAAGACACAAAATGACCAAAAAAAGACACAAAATTACTAAAAAAAGACACAAAATGACAGAAAAAGACACAAAATGACCAAAAAAAGACACATTACAAAAAAAGACACAAAATGACAGAAAAACAACTAAATTACTTTAAAAAGACACAAAATGACCAAAAATGACACAAAATTACCAAAAAAGACACAAAATTACCAAAAAGACACACAAATATTTAAGAAATTACCCAAAAAGTGTAATTAAAGGGACCTTCCACCACAACACGGTAAAGTGCCATTCATATAAAACTCACATTAAACTTTCATATCAAGGTGGGGGCCACAAAATATCGTCAAGAGGGCCACAATTGGCCCGCAGGCCGCCAGTTTGTGACCCCTGCTCTACACAGCATCATAACTATCCATATATAAACAGGATCGACCCTCTTTCCTGCAGCATGTTATGCACACACACACACACACACACACACACACACGTGGTAATGATCCAACACCTGTCACCTGTCGGGACCAGCTGACCTGGAAGTGATTGGACCAGAGTGGTCTCCAGCCGGGTCGACGGGGGATCGAACCTGTGAGCAGCAGGAGGACGAAGCTCACTGAACACAGAGGAAACATGTCTACTGTCTAAATACTGCAGACTGACTGGAAGAAGGCTAAACCTCTCTGTTTCTCTCTTTCTAGGAAGAACCCTTACACCAGTGTGTTAAATGAAGCTTCACAGAGAACAGAGAGCTTCTTAGAAATGTCACGCTGTTTATAACAGTGTTATGGAGAGAGAAGACATTAGTCACAGCTCTCTCGTTTTAATGTTAGATCACTGAATTAGTACACAGCAAGCTTAGAACAGTTTGGGATTTTTATACGTTTTAGTTTTAATTTTGTTGTGATTTTTTGTTTAAGAATCCAGTTTATTATTATATATTATTATTTTTTCATTAGTTTAAAAAAAACATTTTGTTTAGTAATTTTGTGTCTTTTTACATCCTTTTTTATTAATTTTGTCTTTTTTTTGTTATTAATGTTTAGTTTTAGTTAGGTAATTTAACTGTCAATACTCAGCAGCCAGTAAACAAACATCTAAGAGCATCATCAAAGTCAGAAATAATTATCCTCTGGGGACCATGAATGTCAAAATGTTCAAAAAGAATCCATTCACTGGAAGATTCAGTTCAACACTTTAGGAACCAGGTACCTTTTTTCCACTGCAGAAAGTGCACATTTAGTGTTACTAGCCGGCTCGTTAAGAAGAGCCTCCAGCCCCGCGGCTCGTTAAGAAGAGCCTCTGGCCAACGTGACTCGTTAAGAAGAGCCTCTGGCCCCTGCGGCTTGTTGAGAAGAGCCTCTGGCCCCCGCGGCTCATTAAGAAGAGCCTCCGACCCCCGCGGCTCGTTAAGAAGAGCCTCTGGCCCCTGCGGCTTGTTGAGAAGAGCCTCTGGCCCCCGCGGCTCATTAAGAAGAGCCTCCGACCCCCGCGGCTCGTTAAGAAGAGCCTCTGGCCAACGTGACTCGTTAAGAAGAGCCTCTGGCCCCTGCGGCTTGTTGAGAAGAGCCTCTGGCCCCTGCGGCTCGTTAAGAAGAGCCTCCAACCCCCGCAGCTCGATAAGAAGAGCCTCCGGTCCCCGCGGCTCGTTAAGAAGAGCCTCTGGCCCCCGTGGCTCGTTAAGAAGAGTAAGAACGAGTCTCCAAAAGTCTCCATTAACACCAGAAAAAGTCTCTGGATTTGTCTCCAGTCGCTTTCTTGAAAAATAGTCTCTAAGAGGGTCTGAAAAGTCGCTAAATATAGCAACAAAGTTGCTAAGTTACCAACACTGCTTCACCAGCTTTTTCAAATGTCGCGTGTTGTTGTGGCATCGAGTACTACGTCACATCCTGCTTAGTGTTCTAGCCAATCAGTAACCAGGCTGTTTTCAGAGGAAAATAAAAACCCTGCTAATGTTGGGACTAAAAAAGTCCCAACAAAAGACCTCATTGTGGTTATGTGACTGTAGTGGAAACAGCCTTACTAGTTTAAATATTTTAGTGTTGGAACGATCAACAGACTCTGTGTTTGATGTGTGAATATTTAACTGACTTTCGACTGACTGCTGCTGGTATCAGGGTGTTGTAATGTGTAATTACAGTGAAAGTGTTTATGTTCTCATTATGTGGCATGAAGTGAATGAAGTGAATGTCCTGAGTTGCCACTGATCAGACCTGATCCTCAGCATGCTGCTGAGCTCTGTTACACCATAAAAACACCTTGGGTGCTATTAAACAGGCTGTAAAATGACACTAGCACCATCAATCATGTATAATGACATTACATTGGCAACAACTCCCCCACTGGAGTCATTCTGATGTTAAATAATAATGAACAGCAACCCAGTTATTATTTCTTGACACGATGCTGCACCTCCTTCAGTCTTTAATGAGACAAACAGCTCGGAGGCGTCACATGTTCACTCTCTGTATGAGCTGTAATTAACTCTTTAACGGCTGAATACCTGCAGCAGGTGGGGCTTCACACCGACAAATGGCAATATAAGTTACATAAATGCTGTTGTCCTGTTTAAAACGAAGCAACAGGAGCTGGTAGAGCTGTTGATTTGTTTTAAAACTAAATGTAATGTAAAATAAAGCCACTTAACAGCTAGTTCTTCTCTAGAAACTGTTATTAACCCTTTGATGTTCAACGTATAAACACCTTCTAATGACCAACATGGTCTAAAATGACCCACATCATGCTGCTGTGTGTTTGAATATCTTTTTTTTTTATTACAACAGATCATTATATCCATGTTTCCTTTCATACTTTATGAAGAAAAATAGTTTTTGTATTATTACATCAAGTTTACACACATGGGTCTAAAATGACCTTGTGCATTAGAAGAGTAGTGATACAAAAAGTGATTAAACACTAAATGAACAATGTGAGTCTATGTGTCACTATGTTCGTCTTATTTTGAAGGTTTAACTTTAAAAGAGTTGTTAGAACCACCAGGTTACATTGGAAAATCACATATTTAACATTTCAGACTTATTAGAGCCACCAAATAATAATTTACATTGGAAAAAACACCAATTTAACAAACTAGGATAGTTAATATTTGTGTCTTCTTTGTCAGGTTTTAAACTGGTGACAACATATAAACACCTTCTAATGACCAACATGGGTCAGAAATCACCTTCTGCATTAGAAGAGTAGTGATAAAAAAAGGATTTTATTCAAAAAGTAAGAAATGAAAACATAAAATTAGGATGTATGATGATCAAAAACAAGTTATTTGAGGAAACTTAGTGGGGTCACTTTAGATGGTGGGTCTCAAACTGGCGGCCCGCGGGCCAATTGTGGCCCTCGTGATGATATTTTGGGGCCCCCATAAAAAATCATTTTGTGTCTTTTTTGTATTTTTTTGCCTTTATTTGGTCATTTTGTGTCTTTTTTGGGTCATTTTATGTATTTTTTAAGTAACTTCGTTTTTTTCTGTCATTTTGTGTCTTTTTTTAGTCATTTTGTGTCTTTTTCTGTCATTTTGTGTCTTTTTTTAGTCATTTTGTGTCTTTTTCTGTCATTTTGTGTCTTTTTTTAGTAATTTTGTGTCTTTTTCTGTCATTTTGTGTCTTTTTTTAGTAATTTTGTGTCTTTTTCTGTCATTTTGTGTCTTTTTTTGTAATTTTGTGTCTTTTTCTGTCATTTTGTGTCTTTTTTTTAGTAATTTTGTGTCTTTTTTTAGTAATTTTGTGTCTTTTTCTGTCATGTTGTGTCTTTTTTTTTAGTAATTTTGTGTCTTTTCTGGTCATTTTGTGTCTTTTTTTTCGTCATTTTATGTCTTTTTTAAGTGATTTAGTTTTTTCTGTCATTTTGTGTATTTTTTTGTAATTTTGTGTCTTTTTCTGTCATTTTGTGTCTTTTTTTGTCATTTTGTGTCTTTTTTTTTGTCATTTGATAACAGGTAATTTGAGTTTGAGACCCCTGGTTTAGACCATGTTATGCATCAAAGGGTTAAGCGACTTGGCGCTCTGAAACCATTATAATTCAGCCGAGGCTTTTATATTATCATAAACACTTTCTTTAGCTGCCACTTTTCCATTTCCTGTTGCTGTTGTGGAATATAGTGAAAGTTTTCCACTAAATCTGAGGAATAAATCAGTTTTTAGGGTAATCCATCTTATACTAATCCTCAAAACTCCTCTAACTATCTCAGACTGCAGTCAAAGAGCGAGACTCCTTCAGTCTCAGTCTGATGAAAGATGGATCAGAGGCTTCTCACTTTCACTCTGGACACTGAGGGAATTATTGATCTGTTTCTTCTCTTTAGATCAATGGTTTAATATCTAGTGGGAGTCTTCACACTCTTTCATGACATTCCTTCAGAAGAAATAGTGACAAGAAGGAGAGAGAGAGATGCATTCATGTAGGCAGCGTTTTTCTGCTGTAATGTATATAAAACCAGAGTTTTTAAAAAAACAATAACTAACTGAAACTGTATTTTGTGGTTCCTAAACTAACTAAAACTAACTAAAATTATAGTAAAATGTCCTTCGTTTTCGTCTTTGTCAACTTTTTTCATCCGCAAACCTTTTTGGTTGATATGAATTCTATTTCATCTATCTGGTTTTATGACTTAATAAACTTATTGGGGCTGAGATGAAGTGAAAGACACAAAATTAATAAAAAAGGATGTAAAAAGGCACAAAATTACAAAAAAAAAGGATGTAAAATGAATTAAAAAATTACTAAAAAAAGGATGTAAAATGAATTTAAAAAAGGCAAAACAATTACTAAAAAAAAGGATGTAAAATTAATTTAAAAAAGACAAAAAAATTACTAAAAAAAAGATGTAAAATTAATTTAAAAAAGACAAAAAAATTACTAAAAAAAAGGATGTAAAATGAATTTAAAAAAGACAAAAAAATTACTAAAAAAAAGGATGTAAAATGAATTTAAAAAAGGCAAAACAATTACTAAAAAAAGGGATGTAAAATTAATTTAAAAAAGACAAAAAAATTACAAAAAAAAGGATGTAAAATTAATTTAAAAAAGACAAAAAATTACTGAAAAAAAGGATGTAAAATTAATCTGAAAAAGACAAAAAAATTACTAAAAAAAAGGATGTAAAATGAATTTAAAAAAGACAAAACAATTACTAAAAAAAAGGATGTAAAATTAATTTAAAAAAGACAAAAAAATTACTAAAAAAAAAGGATGTAAAATGAATTTAAAAAAGACAAAAAAATTACTAAAAAAAGGAAGTAAAATGAATTTAAAAAAGACAAAAAAATTACTAAAAAAAAGGATCTAAAATGAATTTAAAAAAAGACAAAAAAATTACAAAAAAAGGATGTAAAATTAATTTAAAAAAGACAAAACAATTACTAAAAAAAGGATGTAAAATGAATTTAAAAAAGGCAAAACAATTACTAAAAAAAAGGATGTAAAATGAATTTAAAAAAGACAAAAAAATTACTAAAAAAAGGATGTAAAATTAATTTAAAAAAGGCAAAACAATTACTAAAAAAAAGGATGTAAAATGAATTTAAAAAAGACAAAAAAATTACAAAAAAAAAGGATGTAAAATTAATTTAAAAAAAGACAAAAAAATACTAAAAAAAGGATGTAAAATGAATTTAAAAAAGACAAAAAAATTACTAAAAAAGGATGTAAAATTAATTTAAAAAAGACAAAAAAATTACTAAAAAAAAGGATGTAAAATGAATTTAAAAAAGGCAAAACAATTAGTAAAAAAAAGGATGTAAAATTAATTTAAAAAAGGCAAAACAATTACTAAAAAAAAGGATGTAAAATGAATTTAAAAAAGACAAAAAAATACTAAAAAAAGGATGTAAAATGAATTTTAAAAAAGACAAAAAAATTACTAAAAAAAAGGATGTAAAATGAATTTAAAAAAGACAAAAAAAATACTAAAAAAAAGGATGTAAAATGAATTTAAAAAAGACAAAAGAATAACTAAAAAAAGGATGTAAAATGAATTTAAAAAAGGCAAAAATTACTAAAAAAAAGGATGTAAAATTAATTTAAAAAAGACAAAAAAATTACTAAAAAAAGGATGTAAAATTAATTTAAAAAGACAAAAAATTACTAAAAAAAAGGATGTAAAATGAATTTAAAAAAGACAAAAAAATTACAAAAAAAGGATGTAAAATTAATTTAAAAAAGACAGAAAATTTTAAAAAAGGATGTAAAATGAATTTAAAAAAGACAAAACAATTACTAAAAAAAAGGATGTAAAATGAATGAATTTAAAAAAGACAAAAAAATTACTAAAAAAAAGGATGTAAAATGAATTTAAAAAAGACAAAAAAATTACTAAAAAAAGGATGTAAAATTAATTTAAAAAAGACAAAAAAATTACTAAAAAAAAGGATGTAAAATTAATTTAAAAAAGACAAAAAAAATACTAAAAAAAGGATGTAAAATTAATTTAAAAAAGGCAAAACAATTACTAAAAAAAGGATGTAAAATTAATTTAAAAAAGACAAAAAAATTACAAAAAAAAAGGATGTAAAATTAATTTAAAAAAGACAAAAAAATTAGAAAAAAAGGATGTAAAATTATTTTAAAAAAGACAAAACAATTACTAAAAAAAAGGATGTAAAATGAATTTAAAAAAGACAAAAAAATTACTAAAAAAAGGATGTAAAATTAATTTAAAAAAGGCAAAAAAAATACTAAAAAAAAAAGGATGTAAAATTAATTTAAAAAAGACAAAAAAATTACTAAAAAAAAGGATGTAAAATGAATTTAAAAAAGACAAAAAAATTACTAAAAAAGGATGTAAAATGAATTTAAAAAAGACAAACAAATACTAAAAAATGTACAGTTTTTTTTTTAAACTAATGAAAAACCCAAACTATTATAGCCCTGATCAGCACCATTAGAGCTAATAAACATGCATCTGTAAATGTGCAGTCTGAACTGTTGGTGTGACCTTAAACCCCTTTAAAGGTTTGTTTTCTCTCTTCTTCTTCTTGCTGCTTGTCGTGTCTGAACTCAGCCTGCAGCAGCAGCAGCAGCAGCATGTAGGTCATCATCACTGTGACCCAGTTCAGCTTCCTGAGATTACACAACAGTTCACAGAAGAGTTACGTAATCAGAGACGTGAGCCTCGTGTCTCCTCACAGAAACACAGAAGGTTACAGTAACGGCTCCTGTTGAGACGAGACATCAGAGGAAACACAGTTTGGACTTTAAGTTCTTTATTTTCTGCTCTATCACCCTTTGAAGTCTTTAGGAGGTCAAAGGTCAGAGGGAGCGTCTGCAGATTCAGACCGAGTCAGTAAAGAGAAATGGAGAACACAAACATTAACACAATGTTACAGGAACTCTTCAGTCTGTTTCAGTCAAAAGAAGAAACAAGCACACTCTAAAAAATGTCTGGAGATTTTACAGTAAAAACTGTTAAACCATGACAGTAAAAGACGTAAAATGATAAATTAGTTAATTCCGTTTAGTAACAATGAAACACTGTAAATGTTTATATCAGACAAAATGTAAAAGTCTTTTTTACATTTTTTTAATCTATTTAAATACATTACTCCACTGTAAAATACCGTGTTTGTAACAAAAGACACAAAATTACAAAAAAAATGATGAAAAATGAATTTAAAAAGACAAAATTACTTAAAAATGAATGAAACCGACACAAAAATACTAAGAAAAAAATGATGTAAAAAGACACAAAATTACTAAAAAAGGATGTAAAATGAATTTTAAAAAGACACAAAATTACAGTTTATTTTTATTTTTATTTTTTTAAAATACATTTCTCCACTATAAAATACTCTGGCACCGTGTTAAAAAAATATGCTCTGGCAAAAAATATGCTGTAACATATATACAAGCATCACTGTTTTAATGGTAAGATCTTTAATTTATGCAGCATTTATAAAGTATTTTCTGGTCAATTATATGGCAGAACAGCGTTTCATTTGATGGAAAAACTTTTTATTAATACGGTAAAATATGGAATAAAATGTCAATCTTAAACGTGAAATCAACAGTGTTAATATCATTTTACCATAATATTAGAAAAGTTGCACCGTATTTATTACGGTAAAGTTCTGCTGGTTTTTACCATAAAAACAACAGTTGGTTTTTATTTATCAGAGTTAAAGTCTCTCCAGCCACTAAGATTCTCTGAATCCACGTCCTGAAATTAAAGAGTTAATGTTTTCATGTTTAGTTGTCAAACTAAAGCAAAGCAACAAGACAAACATGTTTTGTGGAATTAAACTGGATTCTTTGAAACTGAAGTGAATAAAAAAACAAACAGACTTGTTTATTTAATACAAAAAAAAAAGAAAAAGAGTCATTTCCTGGAAATGTGGAAGAAGTTCTGAACTTATTAAATCTTCTGGGAGGTTTGTTTGTTTGTTTGTTTGTTTGTTTGTTTGTTTGTTCCTCAGACACTGAAAACACATTTGAATGACATTTCATGAGAAGTTTTTCAGATTGTGTCTCACACTAACAAACACTGATCCAGAGATTATTGATGCTTGATGCAGATTAAAGAGATTATAAACAGCTAATGTGATTAAAATATTAAAGGATGAGCAGCTTCAGAGGAATGTTTACTGGACTTTGCTTCTCATAGTTTCTACGTCATTACCTTTCAGAAGCAAATATTAACTTTTTACTTTTCACATTAAAAACCTACCTAAAGAAATGTGTAAACTAGTTTATTAAATATTAATTACTCAAAGGAAATATCAACACTGGAATTCCAAATCAGCATTTAAATGCTGCACAGCTTTCTTATTTACCCCCATTGGTTATAATATATATATATATATATATATATATATGTATATATAGATTCAAAACCTGAGAATATATATATATATATTGAAACTTGAGAATGTTTTAGGCAGGTGTGAAAAATGCCTTCTGTTCACTCACTTTGCATTTTGTTAATTGATAAAGAAAAAACGATTAACATTTCTATACCGTGTATATATATATAAATAAATATATATATATATAAATAAAAACAGAATATATGAAATTCAGAGGTGCATATTTACAAAAAACAAAAGTTTACTAGTTTTCATGTAAAATATATTTTATGTCTTTGTACAGATTTCAAATGAAAAGATGTAACAAAGAATTAGCAAATGATCCTGTTCTGTTGATGTCCTAATATACAAATATATATATATATATATATATATATATATATATATATATATATATACTATACTAACATAATACTACAGTGTCTGAGCCTGAGGAGGGCTGGCCTGGATCAGAAGGATTGATGGTGCAGCAGCCTGAACTAAACAAACACAAATCAATCAACTCTATTGATCAGAGTCACAATCAGCTCAGTGACAAACATCAAGCTCACTACTATTAGCTATTTAAACTATTTTATTCTCATATCCACCAATAGTATCTGAATTATCTTGTTCTGAGTATAATTTACCTACTGACCATAGCTTCATGTGCTTATTTAATTATTATTATTATTATTATTATTATTATGTGTTTATTTAATGATCTTATTGTGTAAAGACTTGTTTTTAGGATTGACATTGTGATCTTTTTCATGCTTTTCAATCTCTTCAACTGTTGAATATGGTGAGTTTTTACCTCAAATATTGGCTCCAGTTGAGAGTTTTAGTTGCATGAAGTTTAAATGATATTTCAAAAGTATTTTCTACCACCAGTATCTACCCACAGATACTGGAATGAGGAAAAACGTGCTAGTTTCAAGTATTTCTGGCTTATTTTAATGTTACTACAGTCTGGCTTTTCAAGACACAATTACTCAAAATAAGTATATTTGTATTTATTTTAAGACATCATTGTTTTTTACAGTTTCTAGATATTTTTACTGATTTAAATAATTCTTACAAAGAAACATTTACTTACTGCTCTGGCAGATAATTTGACTTGTTTCCAGCATGTATTTGCTTCATTCTAGTGATTTATTTCTTATTTTCCAGTGATAATAACTCTGCAGGGTTCAGACTTCAGGATTAGAGACTCTGAGCTGTTTGTTAGTTTGTTCTTTACTTCAGAGAGTAATTCATGTTGGACTTCTTTGTTCCTTGATCAAATGTTTGAGCCGAGGTGTGTTTTAGTTCTCGTGGTGTTTTTATGAGCTGAATTCAACCTGAAGGAGTGAGTCAGCAGCTTTAACCTTTAATAATAATAATAATCATAATAATAATAATAATAATCCTGCTGTGTTCTACAGGTGATAATTATTCTCTCCTGGTGGAAACAAACCAACAGTAGTGAGTAATAAGAGCCTCACGACTCTGTTTTACCAGAATCTCTGACCTCATTTACAGGATTTGGGTAAATTCAGAGGTGTTATCGATGGTAAATCTAGTAAAATAACAGATGGAGAAACAAGTAGGTCACAATGTTCTTAAAGGCGATATTTGGATGTGACAGAGTGAATAATGAGGAGGAGGGACTGAAACCTGTAAACAGGGTCAGGAGGAGAATTAACTACTAATAATAACAACAAGGAGGATCATAAAATGAGCAATAACACCAATATTAAATGTGTAGAAGAACTAAAACCTGAGACATTAATTAGCTGTTAGAAACTGGAAAAACAATGATATGTTAAAATAAATCCAAATATTCTTTTTTTGAGTAATTGTGTCTTGAAAAGCCCGACTGTAGTAACATTAAAATAAGCAGAAATACTTGAAACTAGCACGTTTTGGTGGTAGAAAATGCTTTTGACATAAAATTAAACTCCATGCAACTAAAACTCTCAACTGGAGCCAATATTTGAGGTAAAAACTCACCATATTCAACAGTTGAAGAGATTGAAAAGCATGAAAAAGCTCACAATGTCAATCCTAAAAACAAGTCTTTACACAAGACTGAAATCCCTGTGAAGAGGTTACTCACTCATTTTAGTTACATAATAATAATATTTTTGTTCTTTTTTGGTCATTCTGTGTCTTTTTACATCTTCTTTTGGTCACAAAATGACAAAAAAAGACAAAAAATTTACAAAAGAGATCAATTAAAGTGTCTTTTTACAGAAAAGACAAAAAATATACAGAAGAGCTACATCTACATCTACAGTGTAGAGCTACGTGTTCACATTTCCGTGTTCTACTTCAAAAATAGAATCTAAAATCACAATTAAACCACAGAAGCTTTAATTTATCAGGAATTTGCCTTCGAGCTGAAAATGATGAATGTAGTGACGCAACAACAACAGTCTGGTCCTCATGAAGCTCAGCTGACTCCTTTCAGACGGTAAATATAGACTCTGAGATACTAGAAGGAACTACAGCTACAGGATGTTTGAGGCCGTGTGGAGGAACAGTTTCTGAACAGCAGAACTCTGATTTAGAGGCGTAAACGGTAGTTTGAAGTGGTGGTTTCATGCTCATCACATCAACTTTTCTTTATCTTATTTTTCCTTCATGCAACAGAGAAAGATTACACTCACTTCTGTTTTAATGCTCAGAGTTAAAACACAACAGTTTCATCATAAATAACCTGAATAATAACCTGAGGAATCCACCATCACATCACAATATGACATCATATTATGACATCATGTGTAGAAGAGGTGAAGTTCTCGATTTTCAAAGTTTCAAAACCCCTCTGAGCTAATAATCTGAAATGGGCTCTAAAGCAGCAACAAGCTTCCTCTTTACATACGTTCATGCTTTATGATGATAAATTCACTTTAAGGCAGAAAACATGTCTACCCGCGGCTCATTAAGAAGAGCCTCCGACCCCGCGGCTCGTTATGAAGAGCCTCCGACCCCCGCGGCTCGTTAATAAGAGCCTCCGACTCCCGCGGCTCATTAAGAAGAGCCTCCGACCCCCGCGGCTCGTTAAGAAGAGCCTCCTACCCCCGCGGCCCGTTAAAAAGAGCCTCCGACCCCGCGGCTCGTTAAGAAGAGCCTCCTACCCCCGCGGCCCGTTAAGAAGAGCCTCCGACCCCCGCAGCTCGTTAAGAAGAGCCTCCGACCCCCCCGGCTCGTTAAGAAGAGCCTCCGACCCCCGCGGCTCGTTAAGAAGAGCCTCCGACCCCCGCAGCTCGTTAAGAAGAGCCTCCGACCCCCGCAGCTCGTTAAGAAGAGCCTCCGACCCCCCCGGCTCGTTAAGAAGAGCCTCCGACCCCCGCGGCTCGTTAAGAAGAGCCTCCGACCCCCGCGGCTCGTTAAGAAGAGCCTCCGACCCCCGTGGCTTGTTAAGAAGAGCCTCCTACCCCCGCGGCCCGTTAAGAAGAGCCTCCGACCCCGCGGCTCGTTATGTAAGAGCCTCCAACCCTGCGGCTCGTTAAGAAGAGCCTCCGACCCCGCGGCTCGTGAAAAAGAGCCTCGAACCCGCGGCTCGTTAAAAAGAGCCTCAGACCTTGCGGCTCTTTAAGAAGAGCCTCCGACCCTGCGGCTCATTAAAAAGA
Source organism: Centropristis striata (assembly GCF_030273125.1). Taxonomy (NCBI): domain Eukaryota; kingdom Metazoa; phylum Chordata; class Actinopteri; order Perciformes; family Serranidae; genus Centropristis; species Centropristis striata. The sequence continues at coordinate 525,319 of NC_081532.1, read as the reverse complement.
GCCTCAGACCCTGCGGCTCGTTAAGAAGAGCCTCCGACCCTGCGGCTCGTTAAGAAGAGCCTCCGACCCTGCGGCCCGTTAAGAAGAGCCTCCGACCCTGCGGCTCGTTAAGAAGAGCCTCCGTTAGTGGCAGTTAGCTACAGTTAGCTCTGTAGCAGTACAGTGTGTATGTGCTAAAAGGCTAACAGTTAGCTCTGTAGCAGTACAGTGTGTATGTGCTAACAGGCTAACAGTTAGCTCTGTATCAGTACAGTGTGTATGTGCTAACAGGCTAACAGTTAGCTCTGTAGCAGTGCAGTGTGTATGCGTGGCCTGAGACATTAGAGAGGGCGTGGTCTGAGACTGTAACATGTTCGGTGTTCTGACCTCAGGCTCCTCCCTCATGGCGTCCACCAGCTCCATGACGCTGATGAAGTGTCGGCAGCGGAGGGAGTGGTCCACGGCGTGGGTGGGCAGCGCCTTGTGCTGCCAGTGCCTCCACTCCCACAGAGACAGCTCTCTGGACGGGGGGACGCTGGAAACGACCTCCTTTAAAACATCAAACCACATCATAACGCTGTTACTGCAAAACTACCTGTTGCTTAAATAATAACTATATATATTCAAGCTCTGAACAAAAGACACACAGGGAGAATAAAACAAGGTTCTTGCACTTTTTAAAGTTTAAAATTAACATCTTTTACAACTTTGCAACCTTGACGTTAGGATTTACAAATAGCAATGTTAGCACCCATTCTAAATATCTACATTTACTGTCACTGTTTCTCCAAGATGTTGTTCAACTTCACGACTTCCAATAAGCCTCAGAGGAAATAAAAACCCGGCTTCATTAAAAGATATTTCAGTTTAAAAGCATGACGACGAGAGTCGGAGCCAAACATTCCTCAGATTCCAGAGATCAGATCAGATCTGGCAACAATCCCTCCAGGCTCTGGATTTATTTCTATGTTTTCTGTGTTCAATCTACAGTTTCATTGTGGATTTTGCTCCATTTCACTCACTGTGACCTGGTTTTTGGCTTATTTGGGTGATTTCTTAGGATTAAAGGGTTTTATTCAAAAACATTTAGCATATGTGGGTTTCATGGAATGGATGGATCAGCTGGTCTCCAAATGGGCTCGCAAGGATTTTATCTTTATGGCTTCTATTGTCTGGAACTTTTCAGATGTGCACATGAACTAGTGTTACTAGATAAAGTAAAGATAGAAACCTGCGGTGGAGGATCACTGGGTATGGACAGGAAATGTGATGTTCTCAGGGTTGGATGAGCTTCATGTTCCTGCAGCTTCATGGTGGACGACCAGAGAGAATATTCAGATCGACTCAGGAACCCGTCAGACGTCTCAGAGCCCTGATGGACTAACACAGGACACACACAGTCAGAAACACACACAGTCAGAAACACACACTAACACAGGACACACACAGTCAGAAACACACACAGTCAGAAACACACACTAACACAGGACACACACAGTCAGAAACACACACTAACACAGGACACACACAGTCAGAAACACAAGTCCAGGATCTACAATCAAGGACCTTGGTGTCAAAATCTACATTTTCTGGGTCAAAGAATGATTTAAAGCTGTTGAGAATATCACTAGATGATTATTTGATCCAATAGAAATGTTCATGTTCTCCCAGACTGGAAGGTCTTCAGGTGCTGCAGCAGGAATCCTGAGCTGAAAATGTTTGGATCTCTGTTTACAGTGAGTCATCTAGTGATATTCTCAAGAGCTTTAAATGGTTCTTTGACCCAGAAAATGTAGATGTTGACACCCAGATTGACCATCTAAATGGCCTGGAAGATATATTGGTTCTCATAGACTTTATATGGCTGCCATCTCCGATCCACAATCTAGATGAAGTGGTTCCTACCAAAAATTGAAACCTATGGTGATAGAGAACATGTGGAAAACATGTGGAGCTTTTGTCCGACGTGTCCCTTTATTCTTAAATCTGGCCCTGAGCCGCCTGACTGACCTTTGAACCAGCCGTAACCCGGTTTATAAAAACTGTTCTGACTCACTGAGGTTGTGAGGGTGGATGAGGGAGGTCCGTCCCTCGGAGTGGGACCTCCTCCCCCTGCTGGACCTCCTGCTGCTGTCCCGGTGGTCAAACTGTCCACAGGTGATGTGCATCTTGTGCAGGGTGGGCTGGACCCCCGGGGGCAGCATGCGGGGGCTGCTGGGGTACATGTGGAAGCCGCTCTTGTTGCTGATGATGGACTTATCCATGCTACGCTTGATGCTCTGGCTCTGGTTGTAAGCCTGACCAAAACAAAGGTTAAAGGTTATTATACAGTCATGGAATAAATGATCAGACCTCCTTGTTTTCTTCAGTTTCTGGTTCATTTTAATACCTGGTTCAACTAAAGGTTAATTTGTGTGCGTGCGTGTGTGTGTGTGTGTGAAGCATGCGTATCTGGAGGATTGTGCACACTTACACGCGCATGTGTGCGTGTATGCATCTGTGACTGTAATCACATCAAAGCATCAAAGGCTTTGCGGTCGACCAATCAGATCAGAGCAATCAACAGAATTAACAGCTGTGGAATCTTCTAGCACAGTGACAGCAGCCAGAGGTGGACAGACTGGAATTTCTGTCCTCGAACAGAAAGCATTTTTGGCAAAACCATAATACCTATCATTGATCCGACTTCACTTTGAGCGTCCTGAGTTCTTCCTGAACGTCTACATATGGTTTTTTTTTAAGAGAAATGGAAAAATAGCTTTGTTAGAGCGATCTAAAAAAACTGTTCCATCTCCCTTTTTCAGAAATCTTCCTGTGTTTTTAATATGGGAGCCAATGAGGCTGTTGGTGGTGTTGGTGGATCATCTGTGCGTCCTACGCCCAAACTATAACTCTGACAGCTTTACCAGAGGATTGTGAGGGAGAAGACTAATTTTCCTACGTTTCTATGTATAAATTATTTCTGTAGAGTGGAATTTGCGGCCTGGAGCGCAGTTTTAAAATTTATTTTTTGACAATGTTTTCTCTCCCTCTACACTCTGGCGATGATGTCACACACTGTGACACGAACATTCCGTGCAATACACACCCATTATAATCTCAGAATTTCTCCAAAAATGATCATGGTCATTGAACAGGGATTGATAAAAAACTATATGACCTATCGAAACGTGGATTAATACACTGATACACAAGACTTGTGTCTACTTAAGTCGCGAAAAATTCATATTCTGTAGAGAAAAGTAATAGCACACCGATCCCGATCAAACCGCACGTTTTGATATATAATTTGTCCTGCAACTCAAAGAGTTGCTCTGTGCGATTGCCCCGTGGCCCTAATGAACAAGAAATTAGAGAAAACAAGGTGATCTAATAATTTTTCCATGACTGTGTTTGTTTCTGTGGATTTGGTAGAACATGAACAGTTTAATTCTAGTGTCCACGTCTCATTTGTCCCCATGGTGACCGAGACACCCACCCTCTCCTCTCGGCCCTCAGCCAGGATGACAACGATGCGTCCCTGGCGTTTCCGTCCGGTTCGTCCCATCCTCTGCACCAGGCGGATCGGGTTCTTCTGAGCATCGAAGCAGACGATGAGGTCCACCTCCCCGATGTCCAGCCCCTCCTCCCCCACACAGGTGGACACCAGAGTGTTGAAGCCGCCCTGACGGAACCGGCTCACCACCTGCAGCACACCAGAATAAAGGATCAACAGACGGAAACCACTGGAACTACAGGAGAACATCTCATAGACCTCTTTCTGTGAGAGATACAAAGGATCAAAGGCTTTGGGGTCGACCAATCAGAGCAGAGCAATCAACAGAATTAACAGCAGCTGTAGAATGTTCCTGAACAGTGACAGCAGAGGTGGACAGACTGGAATTTCTGGCCTCGAACAGAAAGCATTTTTGGCAAAACCATAATACCTATCATTGATCCGACTTCACTTTGAGCGTCCTGAACATCTACATATGTTTTTTTAAGAAAAATGAAAAAATAGCTTTGTTAGAGCGATCTGAAAAACTGTTAGATATGCTTTTCTACAGAAATCTTCCTATACACACCCATTATAATCTCAGAATTTCTCCAAAAATGATCATGGTCATTGAACAGGGATTGATAAAAAACTATATGACCTATCGAAACGTGGATTAATACACCGATACACAAGACTTGTGTCTACTGTTTAAAGTTTAAATGGAGTCTCTAGGTGAAATTATGCCGGAGAAGTAGACGTTTAAAAACCTCCAATTATTGTTCTTTCTCGCTCATTTTTTTTCGCCCGTCCCATTCACTTCAATGCAAAATTTTGGGCAGTTTTTCGCGTCCTACTAGTAGCGGGACGAAATTGCATCCGGAAGAGGAAGAAGAAAAAATCCACAGTATAACAGTAGTGCAGCACTGGTCCCTACAGATATTGCTTGCTTGGTGGCCCTAATTACTTATATGTCACCTTTCAGGAGACCTAAGGATTCTTAGGTTAATGTCCGGGTGGACACTCTTCCCCTTAAAAGGAAACACGGCTATTTCGTACCTTTTACCACCTTTTAACCCCGGCGGTAGCCCCGCCCCCTACCTCCAGCTGCTCCTTCTGGTAGCCCCGCCCCCTACCTCCAGCTGCTCCTTCTGGTAGCCCCGCCCCCTACCTCCAGCTACTCCTTCTGGTAGCCCCGCCCCCTACCTCCAGCTACTCCTTCTGGTAGCCCCGCCCCCTACCTCCAGCTGCTCCTTCTGGTAGCCCCGCCCCCCTACCTCTAGCTGCTCCTTCTGGTAGCCCCGCCCCCTACCTCCAGCTACTCCTTCTGGTAGCCCCGCCCCCTACCTCCAGCTACTCCTTCTGGTAGCCCCGCCCCCTACCTCCAGCTGCTCCTTCTGGTAGCCCCGCCCCCTACCTCCAGCTACTCCTTCTGGTAGCCCCGCCCCCTACCTCCAGCTGCTCCTTCTGGTAGCCCCGCCCCCTACCTCCAGCTACTCCTTCTGGTAGCCCCGCCCCCTACCTCCAGCTGCTCCTTCTGGTAGCCCCGCCCCCTACCTCTAGCTGCTCCTTCTGGTAGCCCCGCCCCCCTACCTCTAGCTGCTCCTTCTGGTAGCCCCGCCCCCTACCTCCAGCTGCTCCTTCTGGTAGCCCCGCCCCCTACCTCCAGCTGCTCCTTCTGGGTGAAGCCTTTGACTCCTTTCCCTGCGGAGGCTTGGCCCATAAAGGTCATGACCCGGATCAGAGGGGCGTGGCGGTCCAACATGGCAGCGATCTCCTGCACGCTCTCCCTGAACGAGGAGAAGATCATGACACGCGTGTTGACCTCCTGAGGAGCTGGACGTCAACCAGTCAGAAGAAGAGAAACAGATTATTAAAATGACTTGCATGTAGTAGTTAGAACATCAATTAATAAATATATTTAAATATAACTCCAATGTTTAATCCTTAAAGGAATATTTAAATATTTAAATTAACATTTGTAATCAATTATTCACCCTGTTAAAACCTGAAATATGTTTGAGGAAAACCTGAAGCTGTTTCTTAGGCGTTTCATTTATCTAATTGTGTTTGTTACTTTCCATAAACATTCATTTGCACTAAAACATTTTCTAATTAAATGCTTAAACAGGTCTGCAGTATGCATAACTAAGATTTAGAATTAACTGCACAAGTCAAGTTATTTTCAGTAACTGACAGACAAACGGTCATTTTACTAGTGACGTTTTCTTTAAATTTAAGCAAAGCAACAAGGTTCAACAGGTTTAAACAGAGTCTTTCCCTTAGTGCAGTTAAACCATGTAGAGAATGATTCAGCTGGAACCAGAACAATGGCTGCCTGAGAGTCAGAAGGACTCGGTGAGGATCATTAATCACCGTTATTGATGGAGGAGTCCTCCGCCCAGCGTCTGAAGTGCTGCACCACCACCTGCTCCAGTTTCTCCAGTTTGGGGTGACTGTAGATGAACGGCTCCTCTGGACCTGCAAGAAACATTATCAATAATAATAATAATAATACAGCATGTGTGTTTTGATGCTGTTTATTTAAGTAGTGTTAGAATAATGTGTTATTCTGTCTCTATGGGTGGAGGTCACTATCTGACTGACTCAGGTCACTTTATGCTGCATAATTCACTAACTGTGTATGTAAACTCTCTCTGTGCATTTATATATTAGTCATGTTAGATGCTTTGATACAATACTCACGTGCTAATATAGTTTTTAACCCTGTAGAGTGTCCAGAAGCTCCAAATCCAGACTTGTTGATGACATCCAGACTAGATAACAAAGCAGCGTGGAGCCCTATATTTGCTTTTATGTCATTTATTATATTATATTATTATTTATTTGAGGTAAATCAGGTGGTAGCCTGCAGCCTACTACACCTTAAAAAGTCAACTTTATTCAGTCATTTTGACTTTTTTCCCCTCAACATTGTATTTCAACTTTATTTTCATCATATCTTTTTTTTTCTTTTTTCTCGTGCACAATTGCATAATATATATTTTTCATTTTTCATTCAAACCAGTACTATTTATATTCAAACCTTTTGATTGTGTTTTTGCTGCTGTGATGAGTGAATCGCCCTGTTGTGGATCAATAAAGTTTTATCTGATGTAATAATAAGTGTTTCTCCTATCTGGCCCTAGTCCTCCTCCGTACAGTAAAGAAGATAATAAAGGCAGCTGAGTGATGAGTGATACAGGTGTGACAGGTGATACAGGTGATACAGGTGATACAGGTGATACAGGTGTGACATGTTGTCATGTACCTGCAGACGGCTTCACAAACATCTGCTCCATCTCCTGGTAGAGCTCCATGAAGGAGGGAGTCCTCTGCAGCTCGTTCCTGGCCCTGGACATCTCTGGACCAGACAGAGGAGGAGGGCTCACATTAGACCATCACACAGACATTATGGAGCCTAGAGATCCACCAGGAGCTGGATCAGTCTGATTCTGAGGATAGAGTGGAGATGATCCAGCTAGAGAGGACTCACCTCTGGATCCGTCCATGATGCTCTGGATGAAGAAGAAGAGCGAGCGGAGTCCCACCTGCATCAGCAGCTCGTAGCCGTGGTACAGACTGATGCACAGAGCAAAGTCTCCCTCCAGCATGCCCTGCTGGCCCGCCTGCACACACCAGGAGACACATTAAGATACGTTTAATACGTTTAATACGTCATTTTAATACTCCAGCATGCCCTGCTGGCCCGCCTGCACACAGCAGACACATTAAGATACGTTTAATACGTTAAATATGTCATTTTAATACTCCAGCATGCCCTGCTGGCCCGCCTGCACACAGGAGACACTATCAATACATGGAGTCACTTTAATCCTGCAGACACCAGGAACAAGAAGATACATGGAGGAGACTCATTTTAATACTGCAGAAGTTAACTTCATCAGGGATTTCATTCTGCTTTTAGGAAAACATGTGTCTGCACTGATAAAAAGGTCTAAAAACCAGATAAAACAGTAAATCTGAGGGAAATGATCTTGCTGCATGGACAGATAATTTGTGTTTTATGTATTTTTTGGTCACTTTACGTCTTTTGTTTCTTTTTTGGTCATTTTACGTCTTTTTGTGGGGTTTTTTTGGTCTTTTTTGTGTCTTTTTGTGTCTTTTTTGGTCATTTTGTGTCTTTTTACGTCTTCTTTTGGTCACAAAATGACCAAAAAAGACAAAAAATGTACAAAAGAGATAAATTAAAGCTGCCAGCAGCAAGCATTCAACATGCTTATTTCTAGATTTAATAATCTTAATTTAATAAATCTTGTCAAGGTAAATTATCTGTCCATGCAGCAAGATCATTTCCCTCAGATTGACTGTTTGATCTGGTTTTAGACCTTTAGATTTACTGTTTGATCTGGTTTTAGACCTTTAGATTTACTGTTTGATCTGGTTTTAGACCTTTAGATTTACTGTTTGATCTGGTTTTAGACCTTTAGATTTACTGTTTGATCTGGTTTTAGACCTTTAGATTTACTGTTTGATCTGGTTTTAGACACCTTTTTACAGTTTACGGAGGAAGTGTATGTTCAGTAAACTGGTCTCAACCCTGTAGAGACCAACTGAGACTCAGCAGGTTTCCCAGTCAGCTGATGATCAGCAGAGCTACTACAGATCTCTGCTGCAGGCTGGATGAGTGGACATGGAGACACATATTATATAATATAATACATCTGGAACATGGTGTGTGTTTAGTTAATGTGTGACAATAATAATAATGCTTGTTTGTATGAGAGACTTTGATGTTTTCCTCTGTGGGTCATTTTCTTTTCATGTGAGCATCAACTGTTCTAAAAGGGATTGTGATGGAAATCACCTCTCAGATATACAACAGCATATATAAATATAGTATAAATAACAGGATATATAAATATAATATAAATAACAGGATATATAAATATAATATAAATAACAGGATATACAACAGCATATATAAATATAATATAAATAACAGGATATATAAATATAATATAAATAACAGGATATATAAATATAATATAAATAACAGCATATATAAATATAATATAAATAACAGGATATATAAATATAATATAAATAACAGCATATATAAATATAATATAAATAACAGCATATATAAATATAATATAAATAACAGGATATATAACAGCATATATAAATATAATATAAATAACAGCATATATAAATATAATATAAATAACAGGATATATAACACCATATATAACTCCATTACTGACCATTTTAATCAATATTTAGTGTTCTGGTGTTCTTTCCCTCTCACAGATCAGCTTCAATGAGGAGAATTCACTCGTTTTTCATAATTAATAAATGCATGTTAAAACTTTTTATGTACATTGGAACGACCTACATATAAAATGTGATATTTTTACATGATATTTAAATTTTATTTAAAATGTAAAATTGTTTTCTTTTTATGAAAAAAAATGTTTAACTATTTTTTTTTAGATTTCTAAACGTTAAAATGGGTAAATTTGACCTGCAACATAAGAGCAGAGTTACTGTGTGTTGTGAGATTCTCAGTCAAACTGTAAGTATTCTACATGAAATATGCACCACAACAGCTAATAATAACAACATCCATCTGTAAATGTGCAGTCTACACTGTCAGTATCTCTTTAAACGGTTCTGTTTTAATCTACTTTTTTCTTCTTTTGCATCTTTTTTTTTTTAACTCCGGGTGCAACATAACAGGAGGGTTAATGAGGATTTTAAGGCAGTGAAGTAAAGTCTCAGTGTGTTTTAGACCTGATGTGATGATCTGAATACTTCTCTACAGGACCCAGTAAATGATATATAATAATAATAATAATAATAATAATAATATAGCCGTGCCTTGATGCAGGGCGGGGGGTTCTTGCGGAACTGGTCCCTGGCCAGGATCATCTGGTACTTGCTGAGGGTCTTCAGGTCTTTATGACCCATCACACGGTTCTGGACCAGACGGGACATGAACTTCTCCAGAACCTGGAGGGGACAGACACAGACACAGGTCGTCAACAACAACGACAACAACAACAACAACAACAATAATAATAATAGGTCATTTCCTGTTTCCTGACTAGCAAGCACCAAACTGAAGAACAGAATAGAGTCTTTATTGTCATTGCATGGTACTATAAAAAAATATGTTAGCACAACGAAATTAAGGCACAGCTCTCCCATCAGAGCAAAAGAGATTAATATTAAATAAATAACCAAACAAGGCATGCACCCGTCAAACAAACAAACAAACAAACAAACAAAGGGCATCACACACAAATCACAAAGTAAGAGACTGTAAACAGAGACACATTGTAAAGGAAAAACCTATTGCATCAAAGCATCAAAGGCAATCAGAGCAGAGCAATCAACCAAATTAACTGCATCTGTAGAATGTTCCGGAACAGTGACAGCAGCCAGAGGTGGACTGGAATTTCTGGCCTCGAACAGAAAACATTTTTGGCAAAACCATAATACCTATCATTGATCCGACTTCACTTTGAGCGTCCTGAGTTCTTCCTGAACGTCTACATATGATTTTTTTAAGAAAAATTAAAAAATAGCTTTGCTAGACCGATCTAAAAAAACTGTTACATCTCGCTTTTTCAGAAATCTTCCTGCGTTTTTAATATGGGAGCCAATGAGGCTGTTGGTGGTGTTGGTGGATCATCTGTGCGTCCTACGCCCAAACTATAACTCTGACAGCTTTACCAGAGGATTGTGAGGGAGAAGACTAATTTTCCTACGTTTCTATGTATAAATTATTTCTGTAGAGTGGAATTTGCGGCCTGGAGCGCAGTTTCAAATTTATTTTTTGACAGTTTTTTCTCTCCCTCTACACTCTGGTGATGATGTCACACACTGTGACACGAACATTCCGTGCAATACACACCCATTATAATCTCAGAATTTCTCCAAAAATGATCATGTTCATTGAACAGGGATTGATAAAAAACTATATGACCTATCGAAACGTGGATTAATACACCGATACACAAGACTTGTGTCTACTGTTTAAAGTTTAAATGGAGTCTCTAGGTGAAATTATGCCGGAGAAGTAGACGTTTAAAAATCTACAATTATTGTTCTTTTTTGCTAATTTTTTGTCGGCCGTCCCATTCACTTCAATGCAAAATTTGGGGCAGTTTTTCATATTCTGTAGAGAAAAGTAATAGCACAACGATCACGATCAAACCACATGTTTTGATTTACAATTAGTAGTAGCAGGACCAAATTGCGTCCGGAAGAGGAAGAGAATAAATCCACAGTATAACAGTAGTTATAGCTAGGGCTGATTGTCCCGTGGCCTTAATTACTATTATTATATATCTGATGATCTAGAGGTCAGATAGAAGCAGACATCATTCAGGGAAACAGAAAACACTGTCTCCTCCAGACTGAGAGGCTTCCAATTTGAATTTAAGATTCATGATGTAAGACATATTTTCACACACACACACCCTAACACTGGTAAACAGACAGAATAAAGGTGTTCTACTTTCACAGCAGACACATAATAACAGTAAATAATAATAATAATAACAGTGTTTTGGGTTGGTTTTGCTCTTGTCCCCGTTTCCTGATAAAAGACGCAGAGATGAGGCAGTTTGTCAGACGGAGATTGAACAGCATCTATTCATCGTCACGGCTGCAGATAATAGAGGAGCTCGTTATGTTTCCATCTGGTGAAGAGCTGCTCTCCAACCAACCAGCCACTGGGCTGCTCGCTGGATCAATCCATAAAATAACTGATGTTGTAACAGACGACAAGCAATTTAGTTGTTGTGATTTGTGAATAGAGGTTGTGTAAAGATCGGGAAGATTCATTATGATAAATAGGCTGACGTCTACATTTATACAACCGACTCCAAGAAAGGTGGGATATTATCCAGAATGTAAAGAAGAAATAGAAATATTTTCTGTATTGAGTTATACAAAATAATTAAATAAAATGAATTGAAATAATGATACAAAGTAATTAAAAAATATATTTTTGTATTTAATTATACAAAATAAATAAAATAAATCAAAATATTGCTACAAAATAATTAAAACAAATATTTTTGTATTTAATTCTATAAAATAATTAAATAAAATGAATTGAAATAATGATACAAAATAATTAAAACAAATATTTTTTGTATTTAATTCTACAAAATAATTAAATAAAATTAATTAAAATAATGCTACAAAATAATTAAAACAAATATTTTTGTATTTAATTATACAAAATAATTAAATAAAATTAATTAAAATAATGATACAAAATAATTAAAAAATATATTTTTGTATTGAATTATACAAAAACAATTAAATTAATAATAAATAGATTTTCTAATAATAAAAAATACATTTAAAATGGAAGTCATTTAGCCCTAAAATAATAATAACAATAATAATAATAATGATAATAATAATAAAAATGTAATTGCTGCATTTGACAGAAAGAAAATAAAAAATGAATGAATCAGACGTAACAAAGAGAGAGCAATGGATTGTTTGATTAAAAACATCTCATACAGCCACTGGTTGGTCTTCTCATGAACCAATAGTGGTAAAGCAGCTGTTTTATTTTACCAATATATATTCCATAATATATTCTATATTCTATATTCTATTGTATATTATAGGTTGACATGTGGACAGTCATGAAAGCGTCTCTCCTTGTTATGTAAAGCCTTGGTCCATGTTTCTGCCCCAGGAGGCTTACAGCAGCACAAAGCGAGGGGTTAAATAACAACCTTTAATTCCTCTGACTTTCACCAAACACCATCAACACCCAGAACACAAAACCCTGAAGGAGGTCAGCCCATCTGCTCAGGAGGCTCCATCACATACGGAGCGCCTCCAAAAACACAAAACAGACTTAACAGCTGATTACTAAGGAAACTCAAGGACCAACTGAAGCCTGAAGACCAAATAATAACTAATCACACTTAACTACACACTGAAAAAAATAAGACAGAAATAACTAGAATGAAGCAAATACATGCTGGAAACAAGTCAAATTATCTGCCAGTGCAGTAAGAAAATGTTTCTTTGTTAGAATTCTTTAAATAAGTAAAAATATCTAGAAACTGGAAAACCAATGATGTCTTAAAATAAATACAAATATTCTTATTGTGAGCAATTGTGGCTTGAAAAACCCGACTGTAGTAACATTAATTGGTCACATTTGCAACATTTAAAATTCTTCATTGAGCATGAAAGTATTTTGAAAGTAGAAAAAAAAAGATTCAAAATGACATAAAGGATGACTAAAGGACTAAAAGACACAAAATGACTAAAAAAAAGACATAAAATGACCAAAAAGACACAAAAGACACAAAACTACTAGAAAAAAAGACACAAAATGACCAAAACTGTTACGCTAAACAACAGTAACATTAAAATAAGCAGCAATACTTGAAATGAGAATGTTTTAGTGGATACAAAATGCTTTTGAAATAACGTTCTACTTCTGCAACTAAAACTCTCAACTGAAGCCAATATTTGAGGTAAAACAAGATAATGAAGATACTTTTGGTGGATAGAAGAAGAAAATACTTGGCAACCTTCATGTGTTTTGCAGTGTAATGATTAAATGTCGTTTTAATTTAGAGGACTGTCAATTAAGAGTTTATAGATTTCTAGAATAAAGAGCAGAAAAGAGGAATAGTTTTAATTCATTTATTTTAACTATTAATCTATCTTTTACTTTGAGGGCTTAAAACAGCAATAGATGCTACTAAATGTAGTTTTTTCAAAAGAAAAAAGGTAGACATTAGGCATTTAAACTGTTTGTCCGTATGTTTCTTTATTAGTGAAGGTATTTTATTTATATATTTTTATGATTCAGTGCTAGTTGCAGCAGGTTGAGAGAGACGGAGCTCTGAGGAACAGTGATGATGATGATGATGAAGAGGTTTTATAACTGGTCTCATGGAGCATCAGGAGGTAAAACATGGTTATAACATCCTGTTTCCTCTCTGATGTAAGAGAAGGTGAACTAAAACAGGTAAATGAAGCCGAAGATGAACATGGTTATCTTCCTCTTCATCACCAGAGTCAGATGTGAATCAGCAGATTGTGGTTCCAGAGATGAAACACCATGACCTGGTCTCCATGCTGCTGATATAACAGGGAGGAGTTCTCCTCCTTTCATCTGGTTAATTGATCAATTATTTCATCCATTACCCTTAAAGTGTCTTCAGACAGGCTTCACACGCTTTATTAGACGTTAACATCAAGACTTTACAGGCACACTGACCTTGGGAATTCTACTGTTTTATTTTCATTTTGACAAGTTCTTGTGACTTCAAAGTTTTCCTCATTATTTTGACTATTTTCTCGTTATTTTGACTTTTTATCGTGAGTTTTTTCTTTTCATTTTGACCATTTTTTCCATGATTTCGACTTTTATTCTTCATTTTGACATTTACTTGTGACTTCAACTTTTTTCTCGTTACTTTGACTTTTTTCATTTTGATTTTTGCTCGTGACTTCCAACTTTTTTTCATTATTTTGACTATTTTTTTCTTCTAATTTTGACCTTTTTTCATGATTTAAACTTTTTCTTGTTATTTTGACTTTTTTTTCGTGATTAAGACTTTTTTTCTTCATTTTGACTTTTCCTCACGACTTCAACTTTTATTCATTATTTAGATTTTTTTCTCTCGTGATTTCAACTTTTTTTTCTTCTCATTTTGACCTTTTTCATGATTTCAACTTTTTTTGTCATTTTGACTTCTTTCATGTGACTTCAACTTTTTTCTTTTCATTTTGACAATTTCCCAAAATTCAAGGCGCCACATGATGTAGTTTGAGACACAGATGAGGGTAAATAACAAACTGTTATCATGGAAACTAGCCGACTTTACAGACAACAGAGAGAGAGAGAGTAATTCAATGATTGTTAATATTGCTTTCTTTTATTGTTATTAGTTTTTCTTTTCTTTTCAAATGAATAATAGAATTATAATAAGTTATTGTAAATATTGCTTTCAATATTCCTTATTGTTATATATACAGTGTTATGTCATGCCAATAAAGCCAATTGAATTGAACTGAATAGAATAGAATTGAGAGAGAGAGAGAGAGAGAGAGAGAGAGAGAGAGAGAGAGAGAGAGAGAGAGAGAGAGAGAGAGAGAGAGGGAGGTTGGTGGCTCATGAGACAATGACGCAACTGCAGGAAACACAGCAGAGCAAAACCTTTTCCTTTTAAAAATATATATATCAAAAGAACTACATTTTCCCCCTTTTTTATTCAAGCCGTCTCAAAGACCTACAGTACTGTGCAAAAGTTTTAAGCAGGTGTTAAAAAAATAACGAGCCGCGGGGGCCGGAGGCTCGTTAAGAAGAGTAAGAACGAGTCGAAGCAGCTCAGTCCTCCTGCAGCAGTCTCTCCCAGCTGCAGAGCCGGAGGGGATGTTAACCCCTTAGCGTTAAGTCTGCTAACAGTTAGCTCTGTAGCCGTACAGTGTGTATGTGCTAACAGGCTAACAGTTAGCTCTGTAGCAGTACAGTGTGTATGTGCTAACAGGCTAACAGTTAGCTCTGTAGCAGTACAGTGTGTATGTGCTAACAGGCTAACAGTTAGCTCTGTAGCAGTACGGTGTGTATGTGCTAACAGGCTAACAGTTAGCTCTGTAGCAGTACAGTGTGTATGTGCTAACAGGCTAACAGTTAGCTCTGTAGCAGTACAGTGTGTCGGTGCTAACAGGCTAACAGTTAGCTCTGTAGCAGTACAGTGTGTATGTGCTAACAGGCTAACAGTTAGCTCTGTAGCAGTACAGTGTGTATGTGCTAACAGGCTAACAGTTAGCTCTGTAGCAGTACAGTGTGTATGTGCTAACAGGCTAACAGTTAGCTCTGTAGCAGTACAGTATCATGGACACTAGCCGACTTTACAGACAACAGAGTTTTTCTGTTCTTTTCAAATGAATAATAGAATTATAATAATTCATTGTAAATATTGCTTTCAATATTCCTTACTGTTATCTTTTTTTCTGATGCTTGCTTTGGCAATATATACAGTGTTATGTCATCCCAATAAAGCCAATTGAGAGAGAGACAGAGAGAGAGAGAGAGAGAGAGAGAGAGAGAGAGAGAGAGAGAGAGAGAGAGAGAGAGAGAGAGGGAGGTTGGTGGCTCATAAGACAATGACGCAACTGCAGGAAACACACAGAACACAGCAGAGCAAAACCTTTTTCTTTTAAAATATATATATCAAAAGAACTACATTTCCCCCCTTTTTTATTCAAGCCGCCTCAAAGACCTACAGTACTGTGCAAAAGTTTTAAGCAGAATAACGAGCCGCGGGGGCCGGAGGCTCGTTGATAAGAGTCAGAACGAGTCAAAGCGGCCCAGTCCTCCTGCAGCAGTCTCTCCCAGCTGCAGAGCCGGAGGGGATGTTAACCCCTTAGCGTCCAGTCTGCAAATTGCTAACAGGCTAACAGTTAGCTCTGTAGCAGTACAGTGTGTATGTGCTAACAGGCTAACAGTTAGCTCTGTAGCAGTACAGTGTGTATGTGCTAACAGGCTAACAGTTAGCTCTGTAGCAGTACAGTGTGTATGTGCTAACAGGCTAACAGTTAGCTCTGTAGCAGTACAGTGTGTATGTGCTAACAGGCTAACAGTTAGCTCTGTAGCAGTACGGTGTGTATGTGCTAACAGGCTAACAGTTAGCTCTGTAGCAGTACAGTGTGTATGTGCTAACAGGCTAACAGTTAGCTCTGTAGCAGTACAGTGTGTATGAGCTAACAGGCTAACAGTTAGCTCTGTAGCAGTACAGTGTGTATGTGCTAACAGGCTAACAGTTAGCTCTGTAGCAGTACAGTGTGTATGTGCTAACAGGCTAACAGTTAGCTCTGTAGCAGTACAGTGTGTATGTGCTAACAGGCTAACAGTTAGCTCTGTAGCAGCACAGTGTGTATGTGCTAACAGGCTAACAGTTAGCTCTGTAGCAGTACAGTGTGTATGAGCTAACAGGCTAACAGTTAGCTCTGTAGCAGTACAGTGTGTATGTGCTAACAGGCTAACAGTTAGCTCTGTAGCAGTACAGTGTGTATGTGCTAACAGGCTAACAGTTAGCTCTGTAGCAGTACAGTGTGTATGTGCTAACAGGCTAACAGTTAGCTCTGTAGCAGTACAGTGTGTATGTGCTAACAGGCTAACAGTTAGCTCTGTAGCAGTACAGTGTGTATGTGCTAACAGGCTAACAGTTAGCTCTGTAGCAGTACGGTGTGTATGTGCTAACAGGCTAACAGTTAGCTCTGTAGCAGTACAGTGTGTATGTGCTAACAGGCTAACAGTTAGCTCTGTAGCAGTACAGTGTGTATGTGCTGCTGCTGCAGGAGGTGTTAGCTTAGCGATCTCTGTTTGTTTACAACAAGCACCAGACACTCTGTGCACAGTTAGCGATGCTGTTAATTCACCATCATGATGTTTATGATCAGCGGAGACGCTGTGCATAATTAGCCATGCTGCTTTGTTTATGATCAGCTGCTGATCAGTTAGCGACGGCGCCACAGTTGAGTCTGTGTTTGATCCGTCGCTATGATGAAACGAGGCTAATCAGACTTTTGTTTCAGTCTAAATGTCGTCATGGTAACATTTAAATGATGTAACATTACAACAATTACTGTTAGTTACTGTTTATTGCATCCAACTCTTTTGTTTTTTGGTTATTCAGTGTAATAATTAGTCTTCAGTTGATGTTTTTGTGTAGTTTCACAAATTCGACTGAATAAAAACACTATTATGAAGTCTCCTGCAGTGTTTCTACTGTGTTGTTTCTATGTTTGTCTGTGTGGTTGTGTGTTGTTTATTTGTTTGTGTGTTGTTTATTTGTGTGTGTGTGTGTGTGTGTGTGTGTGTGTTGTTTATTTGTGTGTGTGTGTGTGTGTGTGTGTATGTGTGTGTGTGCGTGCCACAGAGGAGCAGCGCTAACAACAAGCTGTTCCAGGTCAGACCTCCAGGTGAGTGGCAGGTGGAGCGTTCAGTCAGATTATCAGATTAACAGACAGATTAGTGACGTCTCACTAGTCGCTCTGATGGAATGTGGAGTGAAATCACAAAGAACACCACAGAAACTGCTCAGCTGCACTGTTCTAGTAGCTGGAGTTTCTGTTTTCTACTGATCATTTTATCCATATGAACCAGGGGCCAAACTGGCGGCCCGCGGGCCAATTGTGGCCCTCGTGATGATATTTTGTGGCCCCCACCTTGATATGAAAGTTTAATGAGAGTTTTATATGAATGGAACTTTACTGTGTTGTGATGGAAGGTCCCTTTAATTACTGTTTTTGGTCATTTTGTGTCTTTTTTAAATAATTTTGTGTCTTTTTTGGGTCATTTTGTGCCTTTTTTAAATAATTTGTCGTTTTTAAATAATTTTGTGTTTTGTTTTGGTAATTTTGTGTCTTTTTTAAATAATTTCTTTTTTGGTCATTTTGTGACATTTTTAAGTAATTTAGTTTTTTTTTCTGTCATTTTGTGTCTTTTGTTAGTAATTTTATGTATTTTTTCAGTAATTTTGTGTCTTTTTTAGTCATTTTGATACTGCCTCCATTGGCCCCCAGGTAATTTGAGTTTGAGACCCCTGATATAAACTATAAACCTTCTGGACAGTTTACATGTAATTCTGTGCTCAATGTGCAATAACAAACCAGATATTTCAACACAGCACATTCATGAATAATCTGTCACAATTATCAATGAACAAATAACAAATGTTATGTGGAAAAATATGAAGAGAGGAATGATAATTTTGCCCCCTTTTTATTGAGAATTTGGAGTTGTGGGCAGTGGGTTTTTAGGGGGAGATTGCAGTTCAACAATAAGAGCCACATAGAAGTAGAAGTGGTGACATCATCTGAAAACGCTCAGCACTATGAACCCTTTGATGCACAACATGGTCAAAAATAACCCTCATTCATTCCCCATGTTATTTAATAAAATATTGTTATTTAATATAATATTGTTATTTAATGCTGCTGTGTGTTTCTGTGCTCTATGTTTTCATATCAACTTATTTTATGATTGAATATTCCAAGTATTCTTTAAATATCTTGTTTTTGATAACAACTGATCATTATTTACATTTTGCTTCTCATACTTTATGAAGAAAAAAAGTTTTTGTTTTATTACATAGCTAACTAATTGGCTAAGTAGCTTGCTAAGCTAAATACTTAGCCACGAAGTTAGCTAAGTAATTAGCTTAGCAATCTACTTAGCTAATTACTTAGCCAAGAAGTTAGCTAAGTAATTAGCATAGCAATCTACTTAGCTAATTACTTAGCCAAGAAGTTAGCTAAGTAGTTAGCTTAGTAGGCTACTTAGCTAAAAAATGGATATGGGTCATTTTTGACCCATGTTGTGCATTAGAAGAGTAGTGACACAAAAAGGGATTTTATAAGAAATTAAATAAAGGAAAACATAAAATGAGGATGTATGATGATCAAAAACAAACTAATTGAGGAAAACCTGGAATACTGAATGATGAAAATAATTTATTGTAAAGATATAGAACATAAAAACTCAGATATCGGGTCACTTTAGACCATGTTGTTGAGCATCAAATGGTTAATGGCCCTGTTGATACAATGTGGTGCTAATTAAGGATAACAATGGTGAATATTACATTAATACACCAAGAGCTTTGGAACAAGAGAGAAAAATCAATGCTGTCATTTGGTTTTGGTCATATTGGAGATTTCATCATCACACATGAATAAAAACAGGCTCATTGAACTCTAAAGAGTCCTAGCTTTACAGTGATATCCAATTCATGGACAGTTTATCCATCCCAGTTTACAAAAATAAACATGCAATAGGCAAACATAATGCAGGAGGAAAACTGTTTGTTTCCCAACATGATTGATTGGAACCGATGGATTCCTCCAACAGAAATAAAGAAATAAGAGTTTCAGGCAATGGCTGATGAAGGAAAACACATCATCCATCACCAGATCTCAAATTGGAGTATTTAATTAGTGTACTTTGCATCTGTTGGCTGTTTTCTCAGAGCAAAGTGTGACAAACGAGTGGTACTTTACCAAGTTGTGTGTGAAAGGTCCCTTTATTTACTTTTTTGGTAATTTTGTGTATTTTTTTTAGTCATTTTGTGTCTTTTTTAAGTCATTTTGTGTCTTTTTTGGTCATTTTGGAGGAGAGGAGTAAAGGAGTAAAGGAGAAAAGTAGGAGAGGAGAGGATGAGAGGAGTAAAGGAGGAGAAGAGGAGAGGATGAGAGGAGAGGAGGAGGTGTGCCAGATGACTCCTCCTCCCTGCAGCCTCACTGAGCATGTGCAGCAGTGACCAGCAGCTGATTGGTTGATGGAGCTCAGTGATGTCATCAATGGTCTGTAGAGGCTAACAGAGCTAACAAAGCTAACTGAGCTAACAAAGCTAACTGAGCTAACAAAGCTAACTGAGCTAATGTGTAATAATTTGTCCTTCAACGTGTAAAATATATTAATAAACACTGAATCATTCTGCTCCTCACCTCCATTTCCTGTTTACATTATATCATATATGTTGTTCTTTACATTTACTTGCCTATGTGTGTTTGTCTAAATTGTATATTTTCACATTTTATATATATTTTATTTATCTTTTAATCTCACTGAACATGTGTAAAGTGACAATAAAATCATTATAATCTGTTCTAGATTCTCATCCATCACAACAACAGGAGGAACATGTGTGTGTGTGTGTTTGTGGACGTCTGCAGCCTATTAGTGGAGTATTGGAGGGTGTGTGTGTGTGTGTGTGTGTGTGTGTGTGGTTACATAATGCTCCTCTACGTGCCTGCTAGCAGCAGCATCATGGTTGCTGCTGCAGAGACTCAGATCAGATCAGAGGGAATCTGCTTATCTACCATCAACTCACTGTTGATTATCAACACAAGGAGCCCTACTGGACATTTACCTCTAAAGTTCTGGCTGTAAACTCCATGAGGCCAGTTTCAGTTTGATGATGATATACCAAGTAAAACTGGAGACAAGCTCAAATAGATTTAGTATCAAATGATAGAACTGGATGGAACCCTCTGATATGGTAGATTTGACACCTTTGGTCACATTTGACACATTTAACATTCTTTATTGAGCATGATAGTGTTTTGAAAGTAAAAAAAAAAGATTCAAAATCACATTTTATGTTGGACTAAAGGACTAAAAAAAGACACAAAATGACTAAAAAATACACAAAATGACTAAAAAAAGACACAAAAGACAGAAAATGACTAAAAAAAGACACAAAAGACAAAAAATGACCAAAAAAGACACAAAATGACCAAAAAAGACACAAAATTATCAAAAAAGACACAAAATGACCAAAAAAGACACAAAAAAGACACAAAAAAGACACAATGATGGATGGATGGATGGATCCATCTCTCTATCTATCTTATTTCGTTCTCATTTCACAAACATTAAATAAAGATATAACCAGAACATCTAAAGATCTATAATCTACGAATCATTTCTCAGACACTTTTATCCAAAGAGACGAACATCAGAGAGAAAATACAACAAGGAGAGACGTCAAGACACAAGACAAGAAGAAGAGATTACCTGACGGAATCGCTTTTGGGATGCAATTGTGTGTGTGTGTGTGTGTGTGTGTGTGTGTGTGTGTGTGATCAGTAGAGAGTCTCATGTTGAACATTGATCAGGATTGATCATGTGTCTGATTAATATCTGTAAACACAGAGGCTGATCTACAAACACTCCTTGATTTAAACACGTGTTTTACCATCCACAAATACTAATTTCTCATTTCGTCACACTGTTAAAATAATCCCGAGTCATTTTTTGTCAAAATTGTTTTGTTTGTTTTTTTGTCTAAATCATCTCGTCGTGTCTCCGATCCTCAGTCGATCAGGTGATTTTACCTCTTTAACCCTCTGGAGTCCATTTATTTATTGAAAATACACGTTTTATTTACAGTAATAACTTTATTTATATCTGATATGTAGAAAAGCTGGGAAAGCCAGTTGAAAGTGACATTTATGTTTCTAGACCATTTTTAAAATGTTTTTTTTTCTACAATGAAAACTATTACTATTTCTAATTTACATGCAGATGTTTTGTAGTTTTGTTATTTATTATTTTTTCTGCTTTTTGTGTACAAATGGTTAAATAAAAAATAATAATAATAATTTTGTATTTTTTGTGTTTTTTATGTGTTTTTATGTGCTTTTTTGTATTTTTTTTTCGTTTTTTGTGTTTTTATGTGTTTTTTTTTATTTTTTTGTTTTTTTGTGTATGTCATGTGTTTTATGTGGGTTTTTGCATATTTCGTTTGTGTTTTTTGTGTGTTTTTCATGTGTGTTTTGTATATTTTTATGTGTTTTATGTGTGTTGTATTGAGACAAATTGAAGCCCATATCATCTCATTGTTTAACGTCCGAACCAGTCTACAGTCTCTGGAGCTCTGAGGGTCTCTATGTGGGTTTTTGCGTGTTTTTTTGTAATTTTATGTGTTTTATGTATGTTTTTTGTATTTTATTTGTGTTTTTTATGTGTTTTATGTGTGGGGTTTTTTGTATTTTTTTTAGTTTTTTGTGTGTTTTTTTGTGTATTTCATGTGTTTTATGTGTTTTTTGTGAGTTTTTATGTGTTTTTTGTGTGTTGTATTGAGACTGATTGAGCCCATATCATGTCATTGTCTAAGGTCTGACCCAGTCTCCAGTCTCTGGGGCTCTGGGGGGATTTATCGTCATTCGGGGGGAGGAGCCCCGCAGCTCCCCATGCTCCTCCTCCTGCTGCTCCTCCTCCTCCTGGTGCTCCTCCTCCTGCTCCTCCTCCCTCCTCCCGTCAGCAGCTCCTCACCTCCTGCTCCGGAGAGAGACGCGTCACGCTGCTGCGTGCTGAGGGCGGCGACTGTTTTCTGGTGTTTTTACCGAATATAAAGTGTTCCAGGCGGCGGGACATGGCTCTGTGAACTCTGATCCCACACTATGATGATGAATATGGCTTAATATTATAATAATACCGAGAGGAGCTGTGCAGCGGCTGGTTTTACTCACCAGAAACTAATCCGGCCGCGCCGCGCCGCCGTCCGAAGGACACAAAATAATCCCTTAAACGCGTCAAAGCGCGCGTTAAAACGCGTAAAACACGTTTAAACGACGCGTAAAAACAACAGGACTCATAGAGGAGTTCAGCTTTTACTCTAGTTCCCGTCTGGAGGTTTAACCTGATCTAGAGGGCAGAATGGACCGAGGCGGGTGCCAGATGAGCGGCGGAGGCGGCGGCGGGCCCGAGCCGGCCGGGATGATCACCCTGGAGGACCTGGAGTCCTTCACCGAGGACCCGCTGTCCGACTCGGGCACCGGCAGCCTGGAGGACGGAGCGGAGACCATGGAGGAGGACGAGCAGTCCGACCGGCTGCTGCAGTACTGGCAGGACGTGGCCAGAGGACACCAGGTGGAGGTGTCTCAAGGTAAACAAACAAACAACAACACAAACACCTCTTTGTTTAACAACAACATCTAAACTGACCCCACTCAGTTTTTATCTTCTATATCTTTGCTATACATTAATTTAATCTTTCAGTATTCCAGGTTTTTCCTCTAATAACTTGTTTTTGATCATCAAACATCCTCATTTCATGTTTTAAGTTGTTACTTTCTGAATAAAACCCGTTTTGTGTGGGTCAAACATGTCTTTATGGGCTATTGTGTGAATAATTTTAAGTAAAAATGAATTTTGGAATAAGACTGAAACACAACAACATGTAGAAACAGTGAAAAGCTTCCAGATCCACTGTATGTGAGACAAAACGAGACATAAACATGTTAAATATATTAAATATATGAGCGTTTGGTCCCTCTCACTGCTAAAGTTACTATTTGAAACAAATGACTGTTATTATTACAGTATTAGATCATTTTATTTTCAATCAAATTTGGATGAATGAGTCCTAATTTTTGTTTTCATTTCCTACTTTTTGAATAAAAACCCTTTTTAATCACTTCTCCTCTAGTGTAGAATGTGATTTAATCACCATGTTGGTCACTAGAAGGTGTTTCTATGAACCAAAGGGTTAAAGAGAGAGAACAGAGAGGAGGAAACAACAAGTGAAGGAGTTTAGTTCTCTGAATTAACTTCCTGAGCTCTGACCTAGTTTCACCAGAGCTTCATAAACCACTCTGCCATTACTGCCTTCCCTCTCTTCTGGCTCTAGAACTGTGGATTTATATATAAGTATATGGAGTATATGTATATATGTATATTTATTAAAGACAAATATCCCTGTTAACCTTCTATCACGGAGACAGATTGTAATTTAAAGGCCAGACTGTTATATAACAGTTAAATGTGCTCTGTTTACTCTCATCTTGACTCATATTTATAAACATTAAATACATAAATAACCACAACATGCAGGTGGAAATTGCACTAAAATGCTCTTCAACAATAGATCTATTTAAATGACTAAATATGTTGACATTTAAATGAATAAAACAATAAAGTCACTGTTCATGGCTGCTTCCTACGGAGTGGATAATCTAATGAACTCTGCTGAGAACACTGGCTGCTCTCAGCTCAGTCATAAGACTCTCAAACTGTTTGTTTGTTTTAATATTTATTTATCTGTAGTGACCCGATTACTACACAAAAACATGCCACGAGCATGATGAGATCCTGTTTATAGTGTTTTACACACACACATGAAATGTCCAGGTTCTGTATATAATTAACTGAGTTTATTGTAACGTTTACAAACAAACGTTTACTTCTTTCTTAAACAAATAAAGTTATATTTCCAACTTAAACATCACATTTCTGCGGTCAGAAAACTGTGTTCCTCTCAGCATCAATCAGCCAGACAGCTAATAAACATAATGAGCTCTCCTCCACCCGCTGGTGGAGGCACAAACAAACAAACAAACAAACAAACAATCAAAGCAAAATGGCCTTACAATACCTTTGCATTCTGTTGTTCTGTTGTAGATACTTGTCTTGTAAATTAACAGTAAATACTGGCAGCAGGGTTTCCTGTATTCTGCTGTTAATTGTAGAGTCCTTTACTGTTATCTACTTGACAGTATGTTACTGTGATAAAACTACATACTGAATTACAGTAAAATACTGATGCTGCAACATCATCTAACAAATAAAACAGAGTTCAATTTATCCTGTGATTTGCTGAAGAAATGCAGAATTAAACTGAATGTTCTAAGAAACTAAAGACCAGTTGTCTTCATGTCTCCTCTAGAAAAACAGCAGCTTTCTGTGTTTTATCAGCTTCTCTGCTGTTGATTCTACTATAACTCCCAGAATGCAATGCTGTTTACGGTATATTACAGTATTTTATGGGAAACGGCAAACTACCTATAAATATTGCCCAGAATGCATTGTTTTCTACAGTAAAATACCTTTTTAATGGAAAACAGTATGTTACTGTCACAATTTGGCTATATATATATATTTATATTTTTATTTATTTATTTATTTTCTTCTTCTTTTTAAAGTCCTACTTGGTAGTTTGGAGCTCCTGGAGCGCCCCCTACAGCTTTGTGGTGGATATTTCACAACACTGTCGTAAATAAAGTCACTCGTAACAACAACCCCTTCCTGTTTCTACGACAACAACAACCATCACTGTTTCTATGGCAGCGTTGGCCGTGTGAATCTGTCGTTATCGGAGCCGGCAGAGAAACATCTAGATCAGGGGTGTCAAACTTGCACCGCCGGCTCTTTAAGAAGAGCCTCCGGCCCCCGAGGCTTGTTAAGAAGAGCCTCCGGCCCCCGAGGCTTGTTAAGAAGAGCCTCCGGCCCCCGAGGCTTGTTAAGAAGAGCCCCCGGCCCCCGCGGCTCGTTAAGAAGAGTAAGAACGAGTCTCAAAGTCTCCAATAACACCAGAAAAAGTCTATGGATTTGTCTCCAGCTAAATTTAACAACAAAGTTGCTAAGTTGCCAACACTGCTTCACCAGCTTTTACAAATGTTGCGTGTTGTCGTGTCCAGTACTACGTCACATCCTGCTTAGCGTTGTATCCAATCAGCAACCAGGCTGTTTTCAGGGGAGAAAAACGACCCCGCTCTTTAACAGGGACTAAAAAAGTCCTGACAAAAGTCCGCTAGGACGGCTCATATTCAGATTAGGGGCGTTTCCGCCTCATTCCGGGTATTACCCGGTAGTGGAAACAGCCCTTTAACCTCAGTTGTCTGGCGAGTTTGCCACATCGATGCAGAAGGCCCATTAATGAATAATATTAACTAGTTTGCGGCCACGTCAATCAATCAAACTTTATTTATATAGCTCTTTTCATACATATAAATGCAACTCAAAGTGCTTTGCGTAGGTCATTTTACCATCACAATGATTTTTAAACTGTTTTATTAAGTTGAAAATGCTGCATAGCTCTGCTTTAATATATAATATCACATACTAGTCAAAAATATAGTGAATATAGTTAAATGTTGACCTCTTTCAGCTTTTAGTAATAAGTCTATTTCTGTGTGTTTACAGTGAGAGCAACAACAAAAAAGGAGTCAGTTTTTTATGTTTTACTCAAACCTAAAGCAGATTGTGTCTCCGAGGTGTTGGGCATGCGTGAACAGAAGCCTTTAAACCAGATGAACATGGCCTGTATTAATGCTTCTATGTTCTATGATCCTCTCTTAGTAACGTACAATAACACAACCGGCTGTTTGACTGAGCTGGAGTTCTAAAGGTAAAGATGTCTGAAACTACCCACTGCAACAACTACAACCACTGGATCACAAAGTCTTCTCTACTTGTTCTCTACAGGAAGCAGCAGAACATGTTGGTTTTGATTGACTGGATTAGAAAGTTTAGGTCAAAGGTCACCATGTCGAACACAACAGCCAAAACGACAAAAACCAAGAAATAAATGAATAGAATGAAGCAAATACATGCTGGAAACAAGTCAAATATCTGCCAGTGCAGTAAGTTAATGTTTCTTTGTAAGAATTCTTTAAATAAGTTAAAATATCTAGAAACTGGAAAAACAATGATGTCTGGAAATAAATACAAATCTTCTTATTTTGAGCAATTGTGTCTTGAAAAGCCCGACTGTAGTAACATTAAAATAAGCAGAAATACTTGAAACTAGCATGTTTTTTCCTCATTCCAGTATCTGTGGGTAGATACTGGAGGTAGAAAATACTTTAGAAATATCATTTAAACTTCATGCAACTAAAACTCTCAACTGGAGCCAATATTTGAGGTAAAAACTCACCATATTCAACAGTTGAAGAGATTGAAAAGCATGAAAAAGCTCACAATGTCAATCCTAAAAACAAGTCTTTACACAATAAGATAATTAAATAAACACATAATAATAATACTAATAACTAAATAAGCACATGAAGCTATGGTCAGTAGGTAAATTATACTCAGAACAAGATAATTAAGATACTATTGCTAGATAGAAGAAGAAAATACTTGGTGAACTTGATGAAATGTTTTTGCAGAGAGTGAAAGTAATAAAGTATTCCAGGTTGATCCTGAGCTGATCTTCAGCCTGTAGCAGAGTTCCAATATATTCAGGATCTATCTGAAATCTCTCTGGAATGTGGTCGGGTCGCGTGAGGTTGAGCTGCTCTGCAGCCGCGAAACTGAAAAGATGTTCTCCGTCAGACGGACAGCGTGTCTGACTGCAGCTAGAACCCTCAGGACATAAACACTGTAAACACACAGCAAGGTTACAATAGTTCTTGATTTTTCATCAGTTTTAGTTCTATTTTTGTTGTGATTTTTTGTTTTCAAATTCAGTTAGTTTTAGTTAGTTTTTAGAGTGAGTTTGCTAGTTTTAATTAGTTTTTATTTTTTGGAAAATGCTTAGTTTTAGTTTAGTTTTTTATTAATTTTAGTTGTGTTGTAATGGGGTATTTGTTGGGTGCCGGATTCAATAAGGTCACAATAAATGTTGCCTGTTTTTTTATTTTTTTCTTGTAAATTCGTCACTTTTTTCTCATAAATTTGTCACTTTTTTCTTGTAAATTCGTCACTTTTTTCTCGTAAATTTGTCACTTTTTTCTTGTAAATTTGTCACTTTTTTCTCGTAAATTCGTCACTTTTTTCTCATAAAATCGTCACTTTTTTCTCGTAAATTTGTCATTTTTCTCGTAAATTCGTCACTTTTTTCTCGTAAATTTGTCATTTTTCTCATAAATTCGTCACTTTTTTCTCGTAAATTTGTCACTTTTTTCTTGTAAATTCGTCACTTTCTCGTAAATGTGTCACTTTTTTCCCGTAAATTTGTTAATTTGTCACTTTTTTCCCGTAAATTCGTTACTTTTTTCTTGTAAACAAATATTCAAAATGTGTGACTTACACTGTAAAAAATGTTTGTAGAAATTACAGCAAAACTCTGTAAAATTTGAATGAGAAATAAGGCGTAAAATAAAAATATTGCATATCACCATAGTTGACACTTTTAATTACGGTAAATCAAGGAGTAGTACAAAACCAGAAAAAACACAGTTTTACTGTAAAAATATAAAATGTTCATGTGATGTCAATGGAGAAATACCATGATGTCACAGGGAGACAATAAACCTAAAATTAAAGGGAATAAATAGATTAAATTACAGTTTTTGCTGATATTTACATTTAAATTTACAGTAGAAAACCCACTCAGTGTATTATTTACAGTGAAGTTCTGGCGACCACAGCTGCTGGTATTTTACCCTAAATTAAACTTTTTTTTCTTTTTTTTTTACAGTGTAAATTATAGTTTTATAGTTATAGTTTTTCCGAGTCAGTTTTGCAGCTTCAGGAGTGTCGTTTCTAGCGAACATGTCCAGACGTAGTTTGTAGAGAACAGAAGGTGATTTTTAAACTGTGAACTGTTAATCAGTGATGTTGAACAGAACAATGGTCCCATTGAGATAAAACCATCAACACTTTAATTATGGCTTCATGTCAACAAAATGACATTCTGAGAACACATGTCTTCATTTAGCCTGGTAGGGAACAACATAATGATATTAAATATGAAGTGGATATCAAAGCCTTCAGTAGAGAAACAAGTCCAGTTATTCCATTCAGTCCTGAACTAAAGATCAACAAGTATAAAAGCTGATTGATCAATTCATTCCTCTGGAAAACACCATCGATCCCCCAAAGCTTCCAGGTTGGTTTCACACCAACGAGGTTTCAATCGGAAAGAATAACGCAAAAGACACACACAGCGAAGCAAAACATGAATTAAATGGAATAAAAATATGTTATCATATAGTCATATAGTTATATACAGTAACTAGAGATGGCAAACTGCTACTAAACTGGAAAAAAGGTCTAAAAACCAGATCAAACAGTAAATCTAAATCTAGAAATAAGCATGTTGAACACTTAAAATAATAAATTAACTCTTAAAACCAGATAAATGATCTAACACTTCTAAATCTAAAGTTTTCTTTATCTTGGTAAGAACCAAATAATCATCAGGTCACTCTGCTCGGGCCAGTTCATCACTGCTGGCAGCTTTACTTTATCTTTTTTTTTTTGGTAATTTTGTGACAAAAAGAAGAGAAGAAAAGACACAAAATGACAAAAAAAAGACAGAAAAAGACCAAAAAAAGACAAAATTTATTATTTGTATTGCCCCGTGGCTCTAATAAATAAACTGAAGGACTCCTTTGACTTTATCAAAGTTATTATAGTCAACAAAAACTAACGACAGACATAACCAAAACTAGAACTGAAAAAACATTTTGTTATCTAAAATAAAAAGGAGAAACAGTATTTTGTGGTTACTAACCAACTTCCTCTGATTTCAAATGTTTTCGGCAGCAGTAAATATTTTTACTGTAGTGCAGAATAGAACAGAATATCGTGACGTAATGTTTTTGTAGAAAAACTGAAGAAAAACGAAATACTGCACGCTGAGTGTGTGTGTGTGTGTGTGTGTGTTGTCATGAATCTGTTTTAAACACTTAGAAAATGGAAACCTTCAGCGTTGTCCCAGCAGATTAATGTGGTTAAAGGATCAGCAGGTTGTTATTGGGGTTTGTGTTGTTTGGCAGAAGAACACTGATGTTTAAATTGTTCCTAGGCACTTACTGTTATTATTATTATTATTATTATTATTATTATTATTCAGGGGGGATACTAGGGCAAGGTCAGTACTGTATACTCCTCATGTGGTGCAGAGTTAAACACAGTGGATGCTGGTGGAAACTCTGTTGGCCTGAATGTTAAATTCCATGTTGTTTCCGAGGTAAACACACACATCAGATGATATAAATGACCTCTGACCTCCTTCACTCTGCAGTAAGCCAGCGAGAATATCAACGTTAATAATGTCGTCTTTGTTTGCAGCAGAGAGACTCAGAAGGCATGAAACCATCAGTGTGTGTGGGGCTTTTGTACAGTTTTAATAGGTTGATGTGAAATGGAACAAATGGATCTAAAGGAGGCCGTGAAAAGATTAATAATGTTTAGAGAATATGAACACAAGTTTGTGAGGAAATGTTTTGATGCTCTTCATCAAGTTGGAAACCAACGAGTTGGGTTATTAATCATCTTACACTGTAAAAAGGTGTTTAAAAACCAGATCAAACAGTAAATCTAAAGGTCTAAAACCAGATCAAACAGTAAATCTAAAGGTCTAAAACCAGATCAAACAGTAAATCTAAAGGTCTAAAACCAGATCAAACAGTAAATCTAAAGGTCTAAAACCAGATCAAACAGGAAATCTGAGGGAAATGATCTTGCTGCATGGACAGATAATTTACCTTGACAAGATTTATTAAATTAAGATTATTAAATCTAGAAATAAGCATGTTGAACACTTAAAATAAGAAATTAACTCTTGAAACAATTATTTGGTTCTCACCAAGATAAAACAAACTTTTAGTGTATTTTTTGGCAGGGCTTTTTTGGTTATTTTACGTCTTTTGTGTCTTTTTTTTTGTCTTTTTGTGTCTTTTTTGGTCTTTTTGTGTCTTGTTACATCTTCTTTTGGTCATAAAATGACCAAAAAAGACAAAAAATGTAGAAAAGAGATAAAGTAAAGCTGCAGCAGTGATGAACTGGCCCGAGCAGAGTGACCTGATGATTATTTGGTTCTTACCAAGATAAAAACCTTAACATATAGAAGTGTTGGATCATTTACCTGGTCTTTAGATAACACACCTGTGTATCGGTGCACTGAGACCCAGTAAGACAGACTGGCACATTGTCCTCCCTGTGCCCTCAGACCACTAATTGAGGACTTAGCAGGACGCTGCTTGCTGGGACTCAGAGGGGATTAGCTCCCTCCCTGAACTGGTGCTGAGGTCTAAGTCCTGGACCACAAACCTGCTGCTGAGGCCTCATGAAGGTCTCTAATGAGGACGGAGGGCAGCGCTAACAACACTTTCCACTGGTTTGACTGGCTAACATGGCTGCTACAACTCTAACTGGCTGTTTTCACAAGATGCCACACCTTTATTATTCAATGGTTTCTATAGCAACAAGTGTTACTGCATAACACAAAGCTATGGCACTTAACATCTTACGATTACTTCAACAATTTGTGGGGAAAATATCACGATGGTTGAACAAAGCACAGCACATACACACTGTACTGCTACAGAGCTAACTGTTAGCCTGTTAGCACATACACACTGTACTGCTACAGAGCTAACTGTTAGCCTGTTAGCACATACACACTGTACTGCTACAGAGCTAACTGTTAGCCTGTTAGCACATACACACTGTACTGCTACAGAGCTAACTGTTAGCCTGTTAGCACATACACACTGTACTGCTACAGAGCTAACTGTTAGCCTGTTAGCACATACACACTGTACTGCTACAGAGCTAACTGTTAGCCTGTTAGCACATACACACTGTACTGCTACACAGCTAACTGTTAGCCTGTTAGCACATACACACTGTACTGCTACAGAGCTAACTGTTAGCCTGTTAGCACATACACACTGTACTGCTACAGAGCTAACTGTTAGCCTGTTAGCACATACACACCGTACTGCTACAGAGCTAACTGTTAGCCTGTTAGCACATACACACTGTACTGCTACAGAGCTAACTGTTAGCCTGTTAGCACATACACACTGTACTGCTACAGAGCTAATTGTTAGCCTGTTAGCACATACACACTGTACTGCTACAGAGCTAACTGTTAGCACATACACACTGTACTGCTACAGAGCTAACTGTTAGCCTGTTAGCACATACACACTGTACTGCTACAGAGCTAACTGTTAGCCTGTTAGCAATTTGCAGACTGGACGTTAAGGGGTTAACATCCCCTCGGGCTCTGCAGCTGGGAGAGACTGCTGCAGGAGGACTGTGCCGCTTCGACTTGCTCTTCAGGTTTTGTAGATCGCTCTAACAAAGCTATTTCTTCATTTTTCTTCACAAAAAACATATGTAGACGTTCAGGAAGAACTCAGGACGCTCAAAGTGAAGTCGGATCAATGATAGGTATTATGGTTTTGCCAAAAATGCTTTCTGTTCGAGGCCAGAAATTCCAGTCTGTCCACCTCTGGCTGCTGTCACTGTTCTGGAACATTCTACAGCTGCAGTTAATTCTGTTGATTGCTCTGCTCTGATTGGTGGACCACAAAGCCTTTGATCCTTTGATGTTATTACAGTTACAGATACACACTTCCCAGGTGTATTTCTATTTTGTTAGTTAAAAGCAGATTTGTTGTTATCTCTTTATCCTTTTCTTTTGTCTTATTATTGTTCAAAGTAAAAACTTAAAACTCCAGATTATGAACAGAGTATTTAAAAAACTGTGTGTCAGTTTAAAAAGAGAGATATAATGAAGAGTGGGGTCCAGAGTTAATGAGACGGAGGTAAAGAAGGACGTGAGGACAGAATGAGTAGATGAGACGTCTCTCAGGTGTGTGTTGACTGTTGTGCGTCACTGTTACCATAGAAACCAATGAGCAGCTGGTCGGCTGGACAACCTGCTGTTCTTTCTCTCTTCACTCTTTTTTTATATTGAAGGCACATATATAAAATGGCAGGATATATTTTACTGTCAAAACTAGAGCTGCAACAATTATTGGATTAATGGAACAATAACCTATTATTAGATGAATCGTCAACTATTTTGATAATCCAATAACTGGTTTGAGCAGTTTTTTTTAAAGACAATAAGTCCAAATTCTCTGATTTCAGCTTCTTCAATGTGAATATTTCTGGTTTCTTTGTTCCTTTATGACAATAAACTGAATATCTCTTTGGTTTGTGGACAAAACAAGAGATTTGAGGACAAAATCTTGTGGTTTGGGAACACTCATTGATATTTATATATATTTTGTGTCTTTTTTTAGGTCATTTTGTGTCTTTTTTAGGTCATCTTGTATCTTTTTGTGTCTTTTTTTAGTCATTGTTTCTTTTTTTAGTCATTATGTGTCTTTTTTGGTGATTTTTTGTCTTTTTGTCTCTTTTTTGGTGATTTTTTGTGTCTTTTTTACTCATTTTGTGTCTTTTTTTAGTCATTTTGTGTCTTTTTTTAGTCATTGTTTCTTTTTTTAGTCATTATGTGTCTTTTTTGGTGATTTTTTGTCTTTTTTTAGTCAATTTGTGTCTTTGTCTCTTTTTTGGTGATTTTTTGTGTCTTTTTTACTCATTTTGTGTCTTAATGTATCTTTTTTCGGTCATTTTGTGTCTTTTGATGTCATCTTGTGGTTTGGGAAATACTCGTTTATATTTTTATACATTTTATTGACCAAACAACTAATCGATGAATCGTTTAAATAATCGACAGATTAATCAATAATGAAAATAATGGATAGTTACAGCTCTAGTATAAAGTACAGTCAGGCTGACCTCCTCTCTCTCCAGTATTGATAATCCAGATTGTCCCTGGTGTCCTCCAGGATATTGAGTGACAGTGTGACTGGAATGGTTTCACCTTAACTGACAGGTCAACAGTGGAACATATTGACCTTTATTTCATCTGAAAACATCAGAAAAGTTGTTGATGTGAATGTTTAAAGCAGTGACAACTGGCTTAACTTCCTCTGGTTGGATAAAAGGTCAGACTTACATCAGTCGGGTTCATAAACTACAGTTCAGAAGGTTTGTAAATGAATGAAATATGTTCCAGTATTTATAAAGTATTGTTCCTGCTCCTGTTGGTTAAAACCATCTATAATATGTGTTATATGTAATATTAGTCCTGTTCTCCCCTTCAGCTCCTCTAAACATTAACTCATCCTCGCTGACCGCCTGGCAGACTTTATAACACAAACTACCAGCAGATTACTGGGAGTCAGGGTGTTTATAGAGGTTAACAGGAGAATACAAGATATTCAACATACGATGAGAGTTGGAAAGAGTTGGATGGAAGTATAAACAGTCATGGAAAACTATTAGACCTCCTTGTTTTATTAAATTTCTGGTTCATTTTTATGTCTGGTCCATCTAAAGGCTCATTTGTTTGGACAAATATAATGATAACAACAATAATATCTGATAAGAGTTTAATTTACGAGCTGATATCTAGACATTTAACATGGTTTTATTGATGATAACCAAAATCATTATCAATTGTGTCTTTTGAATGGTCATTATACGTCTTTTTTGGTAATTTTGTGTCTTTTTTGGCCATTTTGACCCATTTTTTGTCATTTTTTGGTCAATAAGTTGTTGTTTTCTTCAATGCATTTTAATGTTTGGTTCAACTAAAGGTTCATTTGTTTGGACAAATATAATGATAACAATAATATCTGATAAGAGTTTAATTTACGAGCTGATATCTAGACATTTAACATGGTTTTATTCATGATAACCAAACTCATGATCAATAAAACCATGTTAGATGTCTAGATATCAGCTCTTATCAGATATCATTGTTGTTTTCATTATATTTGTCCAAACAAATGAACCTTTAGTTGAACCAGGCATTAAAATGCATTGAAGAAAACAACAAATTGACCAAAAAAGAAACAAAATGACCAAAAAAGAAACAAAATGACCAAAACAGACGTAAAATGACCAAATGACCAAGAAACAAAGGTGGTTTAATATGTTGTCCATGACTGTGTACTGTGAGTATGTTAAAGTTGCTCTGATGGTTGTTGTTGTTCTTACCACTGTTTATCTAACCAGCTGTTGTTTGTTTGTGTTGTTTGTTTGAACAGAGATGGCTCAGCCGATCCAGCAGCTAACCAGTAACAACCAGGGTCGCAGTAACAGAGAACACATCCCCTTCACCCTGCTCTCACGCAAAGAGAAGGTACACACCATCCTCATCCTCCTCTTCATCAGGAGGAAGAAACCACTGGTTCACAAAGTTCTTCTACTGGGACACACTTTCTATCTAAAAAACACTTTCAAGCACAGAATGACTAAAAAGAGATACAAAATGACTAAAAAAAGACACAAAAAGATACAAAATGACAAAAAAAAAGACACAAAATAAATAAAAAAAGACACAAATCAACTAAAAAAAAGACACAAAAAGATACAAAATGACTAAAAAAAAGACAAAATGACTAAAAAAAAGACAAAATAACTAAAAAAAAGACAAAAAGACTAAAAAAAGACACGAAAAGACTTAAAAAAACACAAAGACTAAAAAAGACACAAAATTAATCAAAAATGACAAAATGACCAAAAAAAGACACAAAATAAATAAAAAAAGACACAAATCAACTAAAAAAAAGACACAAAAAGATACAAAATGACTAAAAAAAAGACAAAATGACTAAAAAAAAGACAAAATAACTAAAAAAAAGACAAAAAGACTAAAAAAAGACACGAAAAGACTTAAAAAAACACAAAGACTAAAAAAGACACAAAATTAATCAAAAATGACAAAATGACCAAAAAAAGACACAAAATAACTAAAAAAAGACACAAAAAAATACAAAAGGACTAAAAAAAAGACACAAAATAAATTAAAAAAAGACACAAAAAGATACAAAATGACTAAAAAAAAGACACAAAATAACTAAAAAAAGACACAAAAAGATACAAAATGACTAAAAAAAGACACAAAATAAATAAAAAAAGACACAAAAAGATACAAAATGACAAAAAAAAGACACAAAATGACCAAAAAACACACAAAATGACCAAAAAAAGACACAAAAGTAATCAAAAATGACTAAAAATGACAAAATGACCAAAAAAAAGACACAAAATTACCTAAAAAACACTTTAAATTCTTTGTTATTTATTTTTTTACAGTGCAGCATTGGAGACCAATGAAATTATTTCTATTTAGCCTTGACACGCCCTCTTCTGTAACCCTGGGGCCCCCCAGGGGCCACGCCCCCCTTTAGTAACCCTGGGGCCCCCCCAGGGGCCACGCCCCCCAGTTTGAACCCCTCTCTCCATCTTCCTATACATTGCCTGTTCTAGATCCCAGAGGAAGCTGTGGTTGGGTCAGCTGGTGGAGGTGATGGTGTCACTCCGTCCTATAAGCCTCTGAAGTCCTGAGGGGCTTGTATAAATAAAGAGGCCTAATTGGTTTAACGAGAGTTAATTAGTTCTTTAGAAGTTGGCAGCAGACGCAGGTTCAACAGAGGACGATGACAGCTTCTATTCTTAGAGCAGCTCCTTTAAAAGAAGCTTCAAAACGCTCCAAACTGGCCTCAAAATTAAAACATATACTTATAAAAACCCACATAGGGTGAAACTATTTGAATTTGTGTCCATGAAACTTTACAGGTTTTCATAACATAAAGAAGTCTCTTCAAAGATCCTCCGTCCTTCATTTCTTCAGGAGAAAAATGTGTTGCAGGAAAACTAAAACTCAAAATAAATTGGACATTTACTCAAGTACTGTACTTAAATATCATTTTGACGTACTTGTACTTTACTTGAGTATTTCCATTTTATGTAACTTTATACTTCTACTTCACTACATTTAGAGGTAAATATTGAACGTTTTACTCCACTACATTTATCTGACAGCTTTAGAGATTTAACATAAAAAAAACATCATAAATATAGAGTAATTAGACATTTTCTGATCATTAAACCTCATAGCAGTATATAGAAGTTAAAATGAGCTCTACCTTGAAAAAAATTAAATAAATCAATCAATAATAATGTAATAATATATTTAGAATATATAAAACAATCTGAGTGGGTCCATTCTGCATAACGAGTACTTTTACTTTTGATACTCTAAGTACATTTTGATGCTGATACTTTTGTACTTTAACTTCTGTAAAACCAAAATTTACCAAAACATATCAAAGACGAGGTAAAATTTCCAAAAAACAAAATTCCCTTAAAAAAAGCCATAAAGTTCCAATAAAATACGTAAAAAGACACAAAATTAAAAAAAAGAAACAAAATTACAAAAAATAATTAAACTGACCAAAAAAGACACAAAAGTACCAGAAAAATACACAAAAAATGACACAATTTTCCACAAAATTACAAAAAATGTATATATATTTAGAATATATGAAACAATCTGAGTGGATCCATTCTGCATAACGAGTACTTTTACTGTTGATACTTTAAGTACATGTTGATGCTGATACTTTAGTACTTTTACTTCAGTAAGTTTTGAATGCAGGACTTTTACTGTAGTGGAGTCATTCCACAGTGTGTATTAGTACTTTTACTGTAGTGGAGTCATGTCACAGTGTGTATTAGTACTTTTACTGTAGTGGAGTCATTTCACAGTGTGTATTAGTACTTTTACTGCAGTGGAGTCATTTCACAGTGTGTATTAGTACTTTTACTGTAGTGGAGTCATTTCACAGTGTGTATTAGTACTTTTACTGTAGTGGAGTCATTTCACAGTGTGTATTAGTACTTTTACTGTAGTGGAGTCATTTCACAGTGTGTATTAGTACTTTTACTGTAGTGGAGTCATTTCACAGTGTGTATTAGTACTTTTACTGTAGTGGTGTCATTTCACAGTGTGTATTAGTACTTTTACTGTAGTGGAGTCATTTCACAGTGTGTATTAGTACTTTTACTGTAGTGGAGTCATTTCACAGTGTGTATTAGTACTTTTACTGTAGTGGTGTCATTTCACAGTGTGTATTAGTACTTTTACTGTAGTGGTGTCATTTCACAGTGTGTATTAGTACTTTTACTGCAGTGGAGTCATTTCACAGTGTGAATTAGTACTTTTACTGCAGTGGAGTCACTTCACAGTGTGTATTAGTACTTTTACTGCAGTGGAGTCATTTCACAGTGTGTATTAGTACTTTTACTGTAGTGGAGTCATTTCACAGTGTGTATTAGTACTTTTACTGCAGTGGAGTCATTTCACAGTGTGTATTAGTACTTTAACAGTAGTAAATAAAGGATCTGAATACTTCTTCCACCTCTGGTTACTGGCCTACTCAGTTAGACACTTTAACTGTGTTTCATAAGAAGACTTGTATCAGTGTTTTGGTCAGATAAACTGTTCTGGTTGTATGAACTGTTCTGGTTGTATAAACTGTTCTGGCTGTATAAACTGTTCTGGCTGTATAAACCGACGTGTCGGTGTTCCAGTGTGGGGAGCTGCTGTATGAGAAGCGCCACTATGAGAAAGGCCACTGGGCCTGCATCACCATGAGGGAGGACACGTACGAACAGAGCATCTGCTACGGCTTCATGAAGATCATGAGATACATCTGCCAGGAGAACTCCCTGGGTAAGATACCATCCTAGAACCAGGGTTATTATAGTAACCAGAACTAACCACACAACCAAAACTACAATAGAAAAAAGGCAGCATGGTCTCCATGGTGATTCTTAGCCTGCTGTTGGGATCCAATCCCAGAACAGGGAGAGACGATGACGCGTACTATTGGACAGATGGAAGCTTGTAGTTTTGTAGTTTTCTTACAGATCCAACATGGCTGCAGCAGACGCCAAGCTCTCTCTGGATCTAGCTGTAGACAGAGTTCTAGATAGTTTAGAGACAAAGATTATTCTCTTAAAAGAAGAACAACGTTTGGCTTTACACTCCTTTAACAGGATTTGGCAAAAGCCTAATCTACCAACATCCCCGTTAGCGGTTAAGCTAACAGGGTTTAGCCAGACGCCGGTTGTTGATACGATTGGCTAAGAGCTACGTACAGATACTTATTTTATTTAACCTTTATTTAAGCAGGAAATATCCCATTGAGACTAAGAACCTCTTTTGCTTTAAAGGAGCCCTGTTCAAGAGGCAGCAAACACTAAACACATATTTACATCAGACTCAGACCTGAAACACGTCAAGAGGAACAATCAGCCTCAATAACTCAGTTTGGATTTAAAAGTGCTGAAAGAAACTAAGTCAGTTAGTTTCCATCTTTCTGCAGCAGATTCCATCAGAAGGTTCAGAGGAAACAAACGAAGGGACAGAAAGCAACAAGTGATCTGGTCAACCAAGACAATGAGATCAATATTGCCTCATAAATGAAAGTGTAGCAATGACCTTTGACCCTTGGAGTGTCCAGAGGATCAATCACAGTCTGACAGTTAGTGATGAGGCTCAGAGAAGCTGATCAACACGATCAATCACTCAGCAGCATTCATGGACCAAAGATCTCCATAATCCATCACAGATACTAATGTTGACATGACTTAGCTTATGATAGACATTCGTAGCGCCCAATAAACGGCCCTGGATGCTCGTAAACCCCGCCTCCTCTATGGATAATGACCAGGTGTTCTCCAGACTAGATCTCCTGTGTGATCTAGTCTGGTGTCAGTAGTGATCCAGCCTGACGGTTATAAATAATAATGATTATCTCCTCCCTGTCTCCAGGTAACTACCTGGGCATGACGCTGCCCATCGTCACCGTGGTGCGCACCGACCAGAACCACTCCGTCATCTCTCATGATGTCACCGTGGCGTACTTCCTCCCCGCGGAGCACCAGGCCACGCCCCCCCAGCCCCAGGACCAGGACATCACCGTGGAGGTGTGGCCCGCCACCACCGTCTACACCAGGTCAGTTATAACACCACACCACACATTAACATTAACCACCGTCTACACCAGGTCAGTGACCACACCTCACATTAACCACCGTCTACACCAGGTCAGTGACCACACCTCACATTAACATTAACCACCGTCTACACCAGGTCAGTGACCACACCTCACATTAACATTAACCACCGTCTACACCAGGTCAGTGACCACACCTCACATTAACATTTACCACCGTCTACACCTGGTCAGTGACCACACCTCACATTAACATTAACCACCGTCTACACCAGGTCAGTTATAACACCACACATTAACATTTACCACCGTCTACACCAGGTCAGTGACCACACCTCACATTAACATTAACCACCGTCTACACCAGGTCAGTGACCACACCTCACATTAACATTAACCACCGTCTACACCAGGTCAGTTATAACACCACACATTAACATTAACCACCGTCTACACCAGGTCAGTTATAACACCACACATTAACATTTACCACCGTCTACACCAGGTCAGTGACCACACCTCACATTAACATTAACCACCGTCTACACCAGGTCAGTTACAACACCTCACATTAACATTAACCACCGTCTACACCAGGTCAGTTACAACACCTCACATTAACATTAACCACCGTCTACACCAGGTCAGTTACAACACCTCACATTAACATTAACCACCGTCTATACCAGGTCAGTGACCACACCTCACATTAACCACTGTCTACACCAGGTCAGTGATAACACCTCACATTAACATTAACCACCGTCTACACCAGGTCAGTGACCACACCTCACATTAACATTAACCACCGTCTACACCAGGTCAGTGACCACACCTCACATTAACATTAACCACCGTCTACACCAGGTCAGTGACCACACCTCACATTAACATTAACCACCGTCTACACCAGGTCAGTGACCACACCTCACATTAACATTAACCACCGTCTACACCAGGTCAGTGACCACACCTCACATTAACATTAACCACCGTCTACACCAGGTCAGTGACCACACCACACATTAACCACCGTCTACACCAGGTCAGTTATAACACCTCACATTAACATTAACCACCGTCTACACCAGGTCAGTGACCACACCTCACATTAACATTAACCACCGTCTACACCAGGTCAGTTATAACACCTCACATTAACATTAACCACCGTCTACACCAGGTCAGTGACCACACCTCACATTAACATTAACCACCGTCTACACCAGGTCAGTGACCACACCTCACATTAACATTAACCACCGTCTACACCAGGTCAGTTACAACCAGTGAGAAATTCCAGTCTGTCCACCTCTGGCTGCTGTCATTGTTCCGGAACATTCTACAGCGGCAGTTAATTATGTTGATTGCTCTGCTCTGATTGGTCGACCACAAAGCCTTTGATCCTTTGATGTGATTACAGTTACAGATATGCGCACGCGTGTGCGTAAGCGCGCACACTCCTCCAGATACACATGCTTCAAACACACACATTCTGAGGTTAAAGGTCATAGGTTGCTGTATAAATAAATACTTGTAAAGGAATGCTTGTTGTAGGTGTGCTCCTTGTATATTATATAGTATCATCACATTACTAGTATTAATTGTTATAAATCTCTGAAGAATCTCATCATAGTGTACACACACCGGCAGTAGTGGCCCTTTCACTATTTACCCAGAGGACATTTTCTAGTTTTTTCTGTCATTTTGTGTCTTTTTTAGTCATTTTGTGTCTTTTTTTTTTTGTAAATTGAGTTTGAGACTCCTGGTTTAAATAATCGATAGATTAATTGATAATGAAAATAATCATTAATTACAGCCCTAGTAAATATAACTCCTCCTCCTTCTGGTCCCTGCAGGCCGTTCAGCGGGCCCACCAACGAGGTGGTGATCATGAACCAGTTCAACGCTCTGGCTGAGCAGCTGGATTCTCCCTCAGCGTACGTCAACGACTCCTTCATCGTGGCCGGATACACCAACCCAGCTCACATCAACCGCCAGAACGAGATCTGGTTCCTAGAGCGACACTGAGGGACTCGAGATCAAACTCTGAGACCCTCAAAGACTCCCTGAACACTGCCACAGATCAGCCACAGACTCAGGTCCACTCCTGTCTTTATACTGGGAAAATAGGTCTAAAACCAGATCAAACAGCAAATCTGAAGGAAATGATCTCGCTGCATGGACAGATAATTTACCTTGACAAGATTTATTAAATTAAGATTATTAAATCTAGAAATAAGCATGTTGAACACTTATAATCTCACACTTCTAAATCTAAAGCTATATCTTTTGTACAATTTTTTGTCTTTTTTGGTCATTTTGTCAGCAAAAGAAGATGACAAAAGACAGAAAAAATGACCAAAAAAAGACACAAAAAAGACACAAAAAGACGTAAAATGACCAAAAAAGAAACAAAACTTTACTTTAGTTTACAAAAATTAACTCTTAAAACAATAATAAAACCATAAAACCAGAATGAAACCAAGAGATTTCCTAAATTAAGATTATTAAATCTAGAAATAAGCATGTTGAACACTTAAAATGAGAAATTAACTCTTAAAACAAGATAAATGATCTAACGCTTCTAAATCTAAAGTTTTTTTTATTTTGGTAAGAACCAAATAATTATAAGGTCACTCTGCTTGGGCCACTTCATCGTTTTCTAGATTTAATAATCTTAATTTAATAAATCTTGTCAAGGTAAATTATCTGTCCATGCTAAAGATCATTTCCCTCAGATTTACTGTTTGATCTGGTTTTAGACCTTTTTATCAGTGTAGTTAGTCTCCACCCTATAAATACCTCTGCCTGCACTAGCCTCAGTCATATTAACATAGATAATCAGAAGCTAACCTTCCACTGCCATAACTCACTGCCACAGCCAGAAGAAGAGAAAGTCTAGCATGCAGCTTGCTCTCACAGCTACAAACCCTCAAACAGCCCTTTAGATAAGATAATACTTATTATAGATAAGATTATCTATAATAACATAGATAAAACACGGAGGAGTTTTAACTCTTCGTGCTCTCTGAACACTGACTGCTGCCAGAGACATTTTCACAGCAGAAGCAGGTTCACACACTGTAAAAAGGTGTTTAAAAACCAGATAAAACAGTAAATCTGAGGAAATGATCTTGCTGCATGGACAGATAATTTACCTTGACAAGATTTATTAAATTAAGATTATTAAATCACTTAAAATAAGATAAATTATCTAACACTTCTAAATCTAAAACTGCTTGCAGCTTTAATTTTATCTCTTTTGTACATTTTTACAAAGACACAAAAAGACCAAACAAAAGACGTAAAATCACCAAAAAAACAACAAAAAAACAGACACACACACAAAAAAAACCCACCAATAAAAAGACACAAAAAGTTTTAAAAAATGTGTGTCTTTTTTTGGTGGGGGGTTTTTTGTGTGTCTTTTTGTTGTTGTTTTTTTAGTGATTTTACGTCTTTTGTTTGTTTTTGTTTTGTGTCTTTTTTTTATCGTTTTGTGTCTTTTTACATCTTCTTTTGGTCACAAAATGACCAAAAAAGACAAAAAATGTACAAAAGAGATCAAATTAAAGCTGCAAGCAGCTTTAGATTTAGAAGTGTGAGATAATTCATCAAATGTTAAGTGTTCAACATTCTTATTTCTAGATTTAAATAATCTGAATTTAATAAATCTTGTCAAGGTAAATTATCTGTCCATGCAGCAAGATCATTTCCCTCAGATTTACTGTTTGATCTGGTTTTTAACATTATTTTCCAGTGTTTTGGACCTGCAGCCTTACTGAGCTCCTTTCTGTCATGTGGGGTCAAAGGTCAAATCACATCGCGCTGTTTTCTTATTGTTTTTTTTTTTTTTTTTTAAACGGCTGGACTACCTGATTCACTACAGGTCACAATGTGTTGCTGCATATTGTTATATTAGTAAGTGCAATATTTACCAGATAACTAACAATCAACAACTAACTCTAGTCTAACTAACCAACAGCTGTTTATAGAGAACAACAGAAACATCAGCTGGTGATGTCACCATTACACGTTTTCACCATTAACCTCCGTATTAAATGTTATAATAACGCCAATTTCTGGAAAAAAGATTCTGCTGGAACCATGTTGGTAGATCAGCTCAACTCGCCCGGAACGTAAATAAAGTCACGGGTCACCATTTGTATTTCTAATATTGGGCGATTAATCAATCATTTTGCTAATTAATCAATAATTATGACTAAACCGTAACTTTTACAGCTTGACATCCGGCAATTTATGAAAAACAAATATATAAGAGAAAAAAAAAATCAAAATTACAAGAAAAAAGTTACAAATTGAAGAGAAAAAAATCACAAATGTGAGAATAAAAAAATCATAAATATAAGAGAAAAAAATACAAATTTATGATTAAAAAAATCACAAATTTATGAGAAAAAAGTAGTTAAAAAAAGCAGTAAAAACTATAGTTAAAAACTACTTTTTGGTTACTTTACATTGTTACTATATTATTTTGTTATGAGAGCATCCAAAGAGGGAAATAAATAAAAAAAAATCAAACCTATAAGGAGCGTTCATGTGATTTAACTTATTCATAGTAGTGTGAAATTAATTAAAGCAGAGATAATGGTGATAATGGTGATATCGTGATTATTTCTCTGACAATAATCGTACTAATAAAATGTGTAATGGTGACATCTCTACTGGTTATAGATATAAAACAACTGGTGGCTTCAACCATGAATAAGCTCAACTAACAGGTGAAACACTCCACATGTGAACATGTTCATGTGTGTTTGTGATGAATGTAACACAACAAGCAGGTAAACACAAACAACGCACCAAATGCTGAAAAACTCACCAACTCCACAGCTGAATGACAATCAGAAATAAACTATAGACGGCTGAAACTTCAGGACTCTGGAGGCGTTTCGGGCTAAAAGTCTTTTCATGGTTGTTATTGTAGGATTTTTTTGGGCTGAATCCATTTCAGTGCTGGGACATTGGACAGGGAGATTTTTTTTTTCCTAAAATTAGAATTTTTTTCTTTGTGTTTTTCTTCTCATAAATGAGATTTTTCTCTTAAATTTGTGATTTTCTCATTAAAAAAAATGTTCTCATAAAGTACTTTTTTTTTTCTTAAATTTGTAATTATTTTTCTCTTAAATTTGTAATTTTTTTCTCTTAAATTTGTGATTTTTTTCTCATGAATTAAAATTTTCTCTTAAATTTGCAATATTTTTCTCGTAAATTTGTGATTTTTTAAAATCATGAATTTGTATTTCTCTCACGTAATTTGTGATTTTTTTTTCTCGTCAATTTGTGATTTTTTTTTCTCATATAATTTGAGATTTTTTCTCTTAAATTTGTGATTTTTTTCTCACAATTTAAGAATTCTTTCTCTTCAATTTGTAATTTTTTTCTATTAAATTTCCAGAAATGGATTCAGCAAAAAACAAATACAATAGGAACAACCAAGAAAAGACTTTAAAATGCCTCCCAGCTCCTGTTCTGAAGGTTTCTGTCCCGTCTGTACGTCTT
This sequence comes from Centropristis striata, assembly GCF_030273125.1. NCBI lineage: Eukaryota > Metazoa > Chordata > Actinopteri > Perciformes > Serranidae > Centropristis > Centropristis striata. The sequence continues at coordinate 480,516 of NC_081532.1, read as the reverse complement.
TATTCTACACATCGTCCTTTTCTCTGTAGAAGTCAATCATCCCTCGTTTCACGTCTCCTCACACAAACACAGGAATAGTTATTATACCTCTTTCTCACGCTTTCTACTTGTTACTGTGTAAATGTTAGCGATGATGCATCACTGCTGCTGATAGAAACAATAATAGAGGAACGCTACGGAGAACGTCTCCACTTTTAGTTCAATAGGAGCAGAATTAGTTTGAGTTCAAACTGTTTATATTGTTCTGACACCAAACTAAAGAGAGAGTTTATCTATCTACGGAGTCACAGAGACACAAGGATCTACGTTCATCTTCACTAGATTATAATACCGACGATTACTGGAAAAGATTCTGCTGGAACCATGTTGGTTCATCAGAGCAACTCAAACAGAACGGAAATAAAGTTAAACAACAACCACGGGTCACCACTTGGTGGTAAAACATGGAGGAGAAGAGGTATTCCCTCCGAAAAAAACTCTAAAATCATCCCAGTGGGAATGTTTGGCTACCCAAAAACTGACCAAGGTGTCATGATGATAGACGGTCTGCCAGGTGGAAACATGACACAAAAAAGTTGCCGTTAAAACAGGAAATACATCAAACATGTTTCAACACCTGCAGGATAACCAGCCAGCGTTAAAAAAATGACCAAAAAAAAAACTAAACACAGAAGACACAAAATGACTAAAAAAAGACACAAAATGACCAGAAAAAGACACAAAATGACTTAAAAAAAAGACAAAATGACTAAAAAAAACCCACAGAAGACACAAAAAAACCTGCAGGAAAACCAGCCGGCGTTACTGAATAGTAACTGGGTTCATCATGTCAATGTTTACCAACATAACTATGAACTGGTAGAAAATACTCTGTCATTTGCCGTTAATTGTGTGCAACACTGATTGGGCAAACAGAGCAACGGGACAAGTTGAGCAACATCACGTCTGTTTATCTTCACCATATTTTAATAATCGCCAATTTCAGGAAAAGATTGTTTATATTGTTGTGTCACCGAACTAAAGAGAGAGTCTATCTATCTACGGAGTCACAGATATATACGTTTATCTTCACTATATTTTTAAATAAAACAAACAAACTAAAATATAAACACATGAAACCAGCGACAGCAGAGTTCTCAGTCATGTTTCTGCTCAGAGTGACATAAAACTGAACTAATCATCACTGTGTGATTCAGCAGGACAGGAAATACATACACGGTCAGTTATTGAGGCCTATTACTATTATATGTATGTAAAATAAGGTATTATATCCTTTTGGTTTCATATTATTTAATAAAATGTAAAACAAAGATATGAACAGTTGCCCAGGTTGGTTGAGGTCAGAACATCCAAAGAGTTTCTGTGTGTGATGATTTAGAGTTGAAGAAGCTGTAAAATAAAGCCGTTAACCCTTTCAGCTGGTTTTATGGGAACATCATGTGGGTTTCTCCTTCTTTTTGCTTTTTGTTTTAGTGTTTTGCAACGTGTTCTGTACTGTGAAAACTCAAGTGCAACAATAAGAGCTACTGTGTTTCTCTTTGTTCAATAAAACGTGATCGTCTCCCGTCTTTCACATCTTCACTGTGTTCACGTTTATTATTCACAATACACAAGAAATATACACAAGTCTGAGACAAACACTAGGTTATAATATGATATAATATAATAAAATATAATATAATAAAATAAAATATAATAGTTTTGGATTTTTCATCAGTTTTATTTTTAATTTTGTTGTGATTTTTTGTTTTCAAATTCAGTCAGTTTTAATGAGTTTTTAGAGTGAGTTTACTAGTTTTAGTTAGTTTTTGGAAAATGCTTAGTTTTAGTTGTTTTTATTAGTTTTAATAAAAATAAATGTTGCCTGTTTGTCAATTTTTTCTTATTTTTTATCACTTTTTTTCTCGTAAATTTGAGGATTTTTTCTTGTGTATTTGTCACTTTTTTTCTCTTAAATTTGTGAATTTTTTTGTAGTTTAGTTTTTATTAGTTGTAGTTTAGTTTTTATTAGTTGTAGTTGTTTTGTAATGGGGTATTTGTTGGGTCCAGATTCAATAAGGTCTCAATAAATGTTTCCTTTATTTCCTTTGTCTGATCCATCTCAGCCCCAATAAGTTTAGTAAGTCATAAAACCAGATAGATGAAATAGATTTCATATCAACTAAAAAGGTTTACGCATGAAAAAAGTTGTTTTTATTTTTATTTCAGTTTACAAAAATGTTTTTCTATTCTAGTTTTGGTTATTTCGCTAGTCTTCGTTCACTATAATAACCTTGCTCTAGATACTACTGGTTTATTCTCATCCCTTGGAAAATACAATCTAGTTTTTAAGTTCTGACACCAAAATATTTCCACGTCACACAGCAGCTGGAGCCAAAAGCTGTTTCTCCTCCATTTAGTCACTTTTTACTAAAAAACTGCTAAAAGAATCTAGTTGTAGTCTGTAAATAGATTGACAGTCTGTCTGAACCTCAGTGTGAGACTAGAAACTCTAGATGTCTTTAGATGGATCCAGGTGGGACACCAGAGTTTCACACTACTTGTCTTTTCCAAACCCTTTAAGGTCTTCTGGTGTTTAGGATCATAAAGGAACACCTGAGCCTCATAAAGACATAATAACCAACATTATGTACAGTATCTTTACTAGAGGAGATCCTCCCAGTGAGCCACGCCCGGCTTTGTTCTCTACATTTACAGCAGAACAACTAGTTCACAGGACGCCTGCAGCTCAGGAACATTAGAGTTCAGGAACAAAACATCACTGAGTTTACTGTCTGATGGATTATTAACACACAGGGACAGGAAGCACACAATACAGGTCACTCTGCTCCAGTTCATCACTGCTGCAGCTTTAATTTATCTGGTTTTAAGAGTTAATTTATTATTTTAAGGAGTTTTTCAGACTATTTTTTTTCTTTTTTTCAGAGTATTTTTTTCCTGCTTTTTCCTATTTTTCAGTTTTTTATTAAATCTAGAAATAAGCATGTTGAACAATTAAAATAAGAAATTAACTCTTAAAACAAGATAAATTATCTAACACCAAAAAGAGACACCAAAAGACGTAAAATGACCAAAAAAGAAACAAAAGACGTAAAATGACCAAAAAAGACATACGTTTTTTAACTTACAAGTTTCTAAGTTAATTAGAATTAGATACGTTAATTTATTATTTTAAGTGTTCAACATGCTTATTTCTAGATTTAATCATCTTAATTTAATAAATCTTGTCAAGGTAAATTATCTGTCCATGCAGCAAGATCATTTCCCTCAGATTTACTGTTTGATCTGGTTTTAGACCTTTAGATTTACTGTTTGATCTGGTTTTAGACCTTTAGATTTACTGTTTGATCTGGTTTTAGACCTTTAGATTTACTGTTTGATCTGGTTTTAGACCTTTAGATTTACTGTTTGATCTGGTTTTAGACCTTTAGATTTACTGTTTGATCTGGTTTTAGACCTTTAGATTTACTGTTTGATCTGGTTTTAGACCTTTAGATTTACTCTTTGATCTGGTTTTAGACCTTTAGATTTACTGTTTGATCTGGTTTTAGACCTTTAGATTTACTGTTTGATCTGGTTTTAGACCTTTAGATTTACTGTTTGATCTGGTTTTAGACCTTTAGATTTACTGTTTGATCTGGTTTTAGACCTTTAGATTTACTGTTTGATCTGGTTTTAGACCTTTAGATTTACTGTTTGATCTGGTTTTAGACCTTTAGATTTACTGTTTGATCTGGTTTTAGACCTTTAGATTTACTGTTTGATCTGGTTTTAGACCTTTAGATTTACTGTTTGATCTGGTTTTAGACCTTTAGATTTACTGTTTGATCTGGTTTTAGACCTTTAGATTTACTGTTTGATCTGGTTTTAGACCTTTAGATTTACTGTTTGATCTGGTTTTAGACCTTTAGATTTACTGTTTGATCTGGTTTTAGACCTTTAGATTTACTGTTTGATCTGGTTTTAGACCTTTAGATTTACTGTTTGATCTGGTTTAGACCTTTAGATTTACTGTTTGATCTGGTTTTAGACCTTTAGATTTACTGTTTGATCTGGTTTTAAACCTTTAGATTTACTGTTTGATCTGGTTTTAGACCTTTAGATTTACTGTTTGATCTGGTTTTAGACCTTTAGATTTACTGTTTGATCTGGTTTTAGACCTTCAGATTTACTGTTTGATCTGGTTTTAGACCTTTAGATTTACTGTTTGATCTGGTTTTAGACCTTTAGATTTACTGTTTGATCTGGTTTTTAGACCTTTAGATTTACTGTTTGATCTGGTTTTAGACCTTTAGATTTACTGTTTGATCTGGTTTTAGACCTTTAGATTTACTGTTTGATCTGGTTTTAGACCTTTAGATTTACTGTTTGATCTGGTTTTAGACCTTTAGATTTACTGTTTGATCTGGTTTTAGACCTTTAGATTTACTGTTTGATCTGGTTTTAGACCTTTAGATTTACTGTTTGATCTGGTTTTAGACCTTTAGATTTACTGTTTGATCTGGTTTTAGACCTTTAGATTTACTGTTTGATCTGGTTTTAGACCTTTAGATTTACTGTTTGAACTGGTTTTAGACCTTTAGATTTACTGTTTGATCTGGTTTTAGACCTTTAGATTTACTGTTTGATCTGGTTTTAGACCTTTAGATTTACTGTTTGATCTGGTTTTAGACCTTTAGATTTACTGTTTGATCTGGTTTTAGACCTTTAGATTTACTGTTTGATCTGGTTTTAGACCTTTAGATTTACTGTTTGATCTGGTTTTAGACCTTTAGATTTACTGTTTGATCTGGTTTTAGACCTTTAGATTTACTGTTTGATCTGGTTTTAGACCTTTAGATTTACTGTTTGATCTGGTTTTAGACCTTTAGATTTACTGTTTGATCTGGTTTTAGACCTTTAGATTTACTGTTTGATCTGGTTTTAGACCTTTAGATTTACTGTTTGATCTGGTTTTAGACCTTTAGATTTACTGTTTGATCTGGTTTTAGACCTTTAGATTTACTGTTTGATCTGGTTTTAGACCTTTAGATTTACTGTTTGATCTGGTTTTAGACCTTTAGATTTACTGTTTGATCTGGTTTTAGACCTTTAGATTTACTGTTTGATCTGGTTTTAGACCTTTAGATTTACTGTTTGATCTGGTTTTAGACCTTTAGATTTACTGTTTGATCTGGTTTTAGACCTTTAGATTTACTGTTTGATCTGGTTTTAGACCTTTAGATTTACTGTTTGATCTGGTTTTAGACCTTTAGATTTACTGTTTGATCTGGTTTTAGACCTTTAGATTTACTGTTTGATCTGGTTTTAGACCTTTAGATTTACTGTTTGATCTGGTTTTAGACCTTTAGATTTACTGTTTGATCTGGTTTTAGACCTTTAGATTTACTGTTTGATCTGGTTTTAAACCTTTAGATTTACTGTTTGATCTGGTTTTAGACCTTTAGATTTACTGTTTGATCTGGTTTAGACCTTTAGATTTACTGTTTGATCTGGTTTTAGACCTTTAGATTTACTGTTTGATCTGGTTTTAAACCTTTAGATTTACTGTTTGATCTGGTTTTAGACCTTTAGATTTACTGTTTGATCTGGTTTAGACCTTTAGATTTACTGTTTGATCTGGTTTTAGACCTTCAGATTTACTGTTTGATCTGGTTTTAGACCTTTAGATTTACTGTTTGATCTGGTTTTAGACCTTTAGATTTACTGTTTGATCTGGTTTTTAGACCTTTAGATTTACTGTTTGATCTGGTTTTAGACCTTTAGATTTACTGTTTGATCTGGTTTTAGACCTTTAGATTTACTGTTTGATCTGGTTTTAGACCTTTAGATTTACTGTTTGATCTGGTTTTAGACCTTTAGATTTACTGTTTGATCTGGTTTTAGACCTTTAGATTTACTGTTTGATCTGGTTTTAAACCTTTAGATTTACTGTTTGATCTGGTTTTTAGACCTTTAGATTTACTGTTTGATCTGGTTTTAGACCTTTAGATTTACTGTTTGATCTGGTTTTAGACCTTTAGATTTACTGTTTGATCTGGTTTTTAGACCTTTAGATTTACTGTTTGATCTGGTTTTAGACCTTTAGATTTACTGTTTGAACTGGTTTTAGACCTTTAGATTTACTGTTTGATCTGGTTTTAGACCTTTAGATTTACTGTTTGATCTGGTTTTAGACCTTTAGATTTACTGTTTGATCTGGCTTTAGACCTTTAGATTTACTGTTTGATCTGGTTTTAGACCTTTAGATTTACTGTTTGATCTGGTTTTAGACCTTTAGATTTACTGTTTGATCTGGTTTTAGACCTTTAGATTTACTGTTTGATCTGGTTTTAGACCTTTAGATTTACTGTTTGATCTGGTTTTAGACCTTTAGATTTACTGTTTGATCTGGTTTTAGACCTTTAGATTTACTGTTTGATCTGGTTTTAGACCTTTAGATTTACTGTTTGATCTGGTTTTAGACCTTTAGATTTACTGTTTGATCTGGTTTTAGACCTTTAGATTTACTGTTTGATCTGGTTTTAGACCTTTAGATTTACTGTTTGATCTGGTTTTAGACCTTTAGATTTACTGTTTGATCTGGTTTTAGACTAAATACCAAACTCAGAACTACAAAGCTGAGGAACCAGGAGGAGAACTCTGGTTCTCTCTCCAGCGTCTGTGATAAAACCAGCTCCAGACTGGAGGAAAAGCACCAACAGAGCGTCTGCATGACTGCCTCATTCTTCTGATCTGATCAACATTTATTAAATTCTGCCTGAATGAATCTGCAGTGATGCTCATTTTACAGCCGACTGCAGAGTTTCTCTGTTTAGTAAACCGTCAGATTAAAGCAGGCGGCTGGAGACCAAACCAGGTTCATGAGGAGGTTTCAGGTCAGAACATGAAGAGGAGCTGGAACATAAAGTAACACTGTAAAAACATGAAGCTCACCAAGTATTATCTTCTTCTATCTATCAATAGTATCTGAATTATCTTGTTCTGGGTATAATTTACCTACTGACCATAGCTTTATTTACTTATTTAACTATTATTATTATTATTATGTGCTTATTTAATTATCTTCTTGTGTAAAGACTTGTTTTTAGGATTGACATTGTGAGCTTTTTCATGCTTTTCAATCTATTCAACTGTTGAATATGGTGAGTTTTTACCTCAAATATTGGCTCCAGTTGAGAGTTTTAGTTGCATGGAGTTTAAATGATATTTCAAAAGTATTTTCTACCACCAGTATCTACCCACAGATACTGGAATGAGGAAAAACATGCTAGTTTCAAGTATTTCTGCCTTATTTTAATGTTACTACAGTCGGTCTTTTCAAGACACAATTACTCAAAATAAGAATATTTGTATTTATTTCAACATACAATTGTTTTTTCCAGTGTCTTTCCAGTAGATATTTTTACTTATTTAAAGAATTCTTACAAAGAAACATTAACTTACTGCACTGGCAGATAATTTGACTTGTTTCTAGCATGAATTTGCTTCATTCTAGTGATTTATTTCTTATTTTTTGTCGGTTGGTTTTTGCAGTCAAAGCAATTAAAGAAGCAGCCAGAAAGTTATATTATTATTATTATTATTATTATAATAATAAACAGTGTAAAAGGGATGAGAGAGGACAGAAGAAGAGAGAACAGAGCTGAAGTTCAACAGGTCAGAAACTCAGATGGAGGAGTCACATTCCTGCTGTTCAACAGCCGGAGGAGGCGCAGGAGGAGGAGCATTTACAGTTCAGAGTCAGAGGAGAGACCAGGAGAGACCAGGAGAGACCAGGAGAGACCAGGAGAGACCAGGAGAGACCAGGAGAGACCAGAGACCAGGAGAGACCAGGAGAGACCAGGAGAGACCAGGAGAGACCAGGAGAGACCAGGAGAGACCAGGAGAGACCAGGAGAGACCAGGAGAGACCAGGAGAGACCAGGAGAGACCAGACTAAAGGTTCTCTACAACAGTAGCCAACAGTGACCAGAAGGTGGCAGCACAACACAAACAAACAGTCACATGATGGGAACAAAACAACAAACAATGAGGTCATAGAAACAGGAAGTCTGCTGGATTTATTACTGATATCAATCAGAAAACTAAAATATCACAAAGAATAAAGTGTGACCTAAATATTAATTAATATATAGTTATTACAGGGTTGCTGCACCTTCCAAGCTGCATGTTAAAGCTTCTCCAGCACCAAACAGCTGAGGTCAACCATATATATATACAGTCATGGAAACAATGAAATAAAGAAGAATAGAATAGACTAACTGAAGAACAGACAGGGCATCAATAGTTTAAACAGATGTGATGTGAAATGTGGATGTTTGTGAGTCGGCTGGTGAATGAGTTGTGGTTATCTCCCTTGGAACAGAAATATTGTAATCTCCCTTCAGTTTTTTTATAAAAAGCAGAATAGAGCAGAGTTCTTCTTCTGAACCTCAACAACACGGTAGTGAGGTTAGAAGTGTGTATAACTGGATGTTATTACACAAGTGCAGTGGTTTGAATTGTTTAAAAGGCATCACAGCTGAATACTAAATGTAAAACTCAAGTGTTTAAAGGCTAGTTGCCGCTATAAAACAATGGAAAAAGAACAGATGATCAGAGAGCATCGGATTGGAAAGACTGACTGACATTACCAAAGGAAAGATGAAGGAATTTGTACAATTGTATTTGAACCATATGTATATATATTATAGCATCTGGAACATAGGGTCATAAAATGTTAATTATCTTCATTATTATTATGTGTACATGTTAACGTGTAGGTATATGGGTGTGTTTATAAGAATATATGTATGTACATGTTGTTTAGAAATGCACGCATGTATGTGTATGTATACATATATAATTTTGTGCAAATCTACCTGGTATGTGTGTGTGTGTGTGTGTGTGTGTGTGTGTGTGTGTGTGTGTCTGTGTGTGTGTGTGTGTGTGTCTGTGTGTGTGTGTGTGTGTGTGTGTGTGTGTGGGTTCTGCTCTGCATTCTTTATGTATGTTATCATTTACTTTTGTTTGTTCTAATTTTATTGTAAAACTTGAAAACTAATAAAAAATATTGTTAAAAAAATTGTTAGTTGCCGTTCATACAAACAATAACTTATAGGAGAATATATATCACATCGTGAAAGAGTGAACAGTATTTTATATTTGGCACACAGACAAAAGCTTGGTTGCTAAATAACACTAAAGAATTGTCCAAAATGAGACGTACAGAACAAACGTTTTTCATTTAAACAACCACTTGACTGGGAAATACCTTTAACCCTGATTGGTTCAGATTATTAAAGGCATTATAGACTGACCTGGTTAACACTATAAAGGTTTAATAATAATAATAATAATAGTTTAGAGGAGGAGGTCCTACCTGCAGGTAGCGGGCCTGGTACCTGGACAGCGTCTCCCCAGGAGGAACCACCAGTTTGTCCAGGAGGCGCTGGTGGCAGTGGGCCTGGACGTCTGGACTCTCCTCACCACGGAGCTCCATGTGGGAGATCAGGAGGTTAGAGATCACCGCCTGCACCGCCTGGAGGAGGAGACGAGGAGGAGGAGTCACACCTGAGGAAAGGTGTTATGGTCTTTGGGCTACTGTGTGTTTGTTTTGTCTCCTTTTTCCTCGTCTGCTCCTCAGGACCTCCGTAGACGTCACCAGCTCCGTCAGAGGGATTCCCGGCTAGGAAACGCCTCAGACAGCTGTTTCTCTGGCTCCGCCCCCTTCTGCTCTATCGGTCTCTGCCAACCAATCAGCTGCCTCCAGCTGTGTTGTGTTGTGTTGTCTCCTCTATTTGCATCTTACCTGTGTACTTGCTGTCTTTTATATTTGTATTTATTTTTATTGTTTTTAGGGACTGCGGATGCAAACTAGCAGCTTTGCTATAATCCGTCATGTTTACAGAGACGTTTATCAATGTTCATTAATGTTCATTAATGTGCACTGTCCCTATCCAAAAATAAAGTATTCATTCATTCTTTCACAGCCTTAAGAGACGCTTCATGCAGCTGTGAAGCCCTTTCTCTTGTCTCTGCGTGGCCGTGTACTAAGAGTCTCTTGCTGTTTAGGTCTTTGAGAACCTCGTGTGTTACTTTAGAATTGAGGCTCTCGAATAGTGGTCGTTGTTTATTCTGGGCATTAGGTTTAGTTTTTCTTTTTCACATTTCTTCGCGCCACATGTAGATTATTCCATTTGTTAGGTTCACTAGTTTATGGCTGGTTGCACTTATGTATGTGTGTTTGTGTAGATTAAATCAGCGTAGACAGAGTTTTTTCATTTATTGTGTTTGAACAGAAAGTCAGTTTGGGGGGAAACGGAGGTAGGAATTCTGTTTTAGTTTGTCTGTTTTATGAGTTTGTGTGTTCTCTTCCTCACTCTGTATCAGGTTATCAGAAGTAACAGAAGGTTCTCCTTCTGTTACTTCTTGTTTCTGTCTGCTATTAACCAATAAATGTCTTTATTATAGTACACCGTGTTGTGTTACATTCCCTTTACCCCCAGACTCACACTGGGTTGTAACAAAAGGTCAACTGATTATTTAATTATTATCATCAGGAGCCACTGGGCCACAGAGACTAACTGATCTCCAGACACAGATCTAGTTTTATGTTTCCTACCTTGGTGTCTCCTCCTGGAGTAGCGCTGAGCGCCAGAACTCTAAACTGAAGCGTCTGGCTGCTGAGCTGTCGGATCACCTGAACAACAGAGAGAAGACCGTCAGAACTTTACATCACTCCAAAGACTTTATTAATAATAATAATAATAATAATAAAACATTTTATTTGTAAAGCACTTTTCATAAAGAAATCTCAAAGTATTACAGAAACCAGAAACAAAATAAACAAAAGACGAAGAGAAAAATCCGACTCGTTAAAATCAGCAGTAGATAAAAAAGACATAAGTAATAAAGTAGATTAAAGAAAACAGCTAACGGAGGAGATTAATAACTAGAAAATGTCCTCTGGGTAAATAGTGAAAGGGCCACTACTGCCGGTGTGTGTACACTATGATGAGATTCTTCAGAGATTTATAACAATTAATACTAGTAATGTTATGATACTATATAATATACAAGGAGCACACCTACAACAAGCATTCCTTTACAAGTATTTATTTATACAGCAACCTATGACCTTTAACCTCAACATGTGTGTGTGTGTGTGTGTGTGTGTGTGAGAAACATGTGTATCTGGAGGAGTGTGCGCGCTTACACGCATGTGTGTGTGCGTGTATCTGTAACTGTAATCACATCAAAGGATCAAAGGCTTTGCGGTCGACCAATCAGAGCAGAGCAATCAACATAATTAACAGCTGTAGAATGTTCCTGAACAGTGACAGCAGCCAGAGGTGGACAGACTGGAATTTCTGGCCTCGAACAGAAAGCATTTTTGGCAAAACCATAATACCTATCATTGATCCGACTTCACTTTGAGCGTCCTGAGTTCTTCCTGAACGTCTACATATGGTTTTTTTTAAGAAAAATAAAAAATAGCTTTGTTAGAGCGATCTAAAAAAACTGTTACATCTCCCTTTTTCAGAAATCTTCCTGCGTTTTTAATATGGGAGCCAATGAGGCTGTTGGTGGTGTTGGTGGATCATCTGTGCGTCCTACGCCCAAACTATAACTCTGACAGCTTTACCAGAGGATTGTGAGGGAGAAGACTAATTTCCCTACCTGGCTGTAGGCGTGGTCTATTACCTGGCTGTAGGTTGGTGTGTTTACCTGGCTGTAGGCGTGGTGTGTTTACCTGGCTGTAGGCGTGGTTAGTTTACCTGGCTGTAGGCGTGGTGTGTTTACCTGGCTGTAGGCGTGGTGTGTTTACCTGGCTGTAGGCGTGGTTAGTTTACCTGGCTGTAGGTTGGTGTGTTTACCTGGCTGTATGTTGGTGTGTTTACCTGGCTGTAGGCGTGGTGTGTTTACCTGGCTGTAGGCGTGGTGTGTTTACCTGGCTGTAGGTTGGTGTGTTTACCTGGCTGTAGGTTGGTGTGTTTACCTGGCTGTAGGTTGGTGTGTTTACCTGGCTGTAGGTTGGTGTGTTTACCTGGCTGTAGGCGTGGTCTATTACCTGGCTGTAGGCGTGGTGTGTTTACCTGGCTGTAGGCGTGTTGTGTTTACCTGGCTGTAGGCGTGGTCTATTACCTGGCTGTAGGCGTGGTTAGTTTACCTGGCTGTAGGCGTGGTGTGTTTACCTGGCTGTAGGCGTGGTGTGTTTACCTGGCTGTAGGCGTGGTGTGTTTACCTGGCTGTAGGCGTGGTGTGTTTACCTGGCTGTAGGCGTGGTTAGTTTACCTGGCTGTAGGCGTGGTGTGTTTACCTGGCTGTAGGCGTGGTGTGTTTACCTGGCTGTAGGCGTGGTGTGTTTACCTGGCTGTGGGCGTGGTTAGTTTACCTGGCTGTAGGTTGGTGTGTTTACCTGGCTGTAGGCGTGGTGTGTTTACCTGGCTGTAGGCGTGGTGTGTTTACCTGGCTGTAGGCGTGGTCTATTACCTGGCTGTAGGCGTGGTCTATTACCTGGCTGTAGGCGTGGTCTATTACCTGGCTGTAGGTGTGGTGTGTTTACCTGGCTGTAGGCGTGGTGTGTTTACCTGGCTGTAGGCGTGGTGTGTTTACCTGGCTGTAGGTGTGGTGTGTTTACCTGGCTGTAGGCGTGGTGTATTACCTGGCTGTAGGCGTGGTGTGTTTACCTGGCTGTAGGTTGGTGTGTTTACCTGGCTGTAGGTTGGTGTGTTTACCTGGCTGTAGGCGTGGTGTGTTTACCTGGCTGTAGGCGTGGTGTGTTTACCTGGCTGTAGGTTGGTGTGTTTACCTGGCTGTAGGCGTGGTGTGTTTACCTGGCTGTAGGCGTGGTGTGTTTACCTGGCTGTAGGCGTGGTGTGTTTACCTGGCTGTAGGCGTGGTCTATTACCTGGCTGTAGGCGTGGTGTGTTTACCTGGCTGTAGGTTGGTGTGTTTACCTGGCTGTAGGCGTGGTGTGTTTACCTGGCTGTAGGCGTGGTGTGTTTACCTGGCTGTAGGCGTGGTGTGTTTACCTGGCTGTAGGCGTGGTGTGTTTACCTGGCTGTAGGCGTGGTGTGTTTACCTGGCTGTAGGCGTGGTGTGTTTACCTGGCTGTGGGCGTGGTGTGTTTACCTGGCTGTAGGCGTGGTGTGTTTACCTGGCTGTAGGCGTGGTGTGTTTACCTGGCTGTAGGCGTGGTGTGTTTACCTGGCTGTAGGTTGGTGTGTTTACCTGGCTGTAGGCGTGGTTAGTTTACCTGGCTGTAGGCGTGGTGTGTTTACCTGGCTGTAGGCGTGGTTCCCCAGAGCCTTGTGGGCTTCATCGATCACCACACACCTGACCTGCTGGGCAGGACAGGTGTCTCTGGACAGGTCGTTGACCATCACCTGAGGGGTGAGGAAGAACACACGCTTCGTCCTCCAGACGTCCTCACGGAGCCTCGCTGCTGTCGTTCCTACACACAACAACACAAACTCTTGTTATTAATAATAATAATAATAATTATAATAATAATAATATTAATACTGACTGAAATAAGACAGATCTGTGTCATAAGGCTGGGCGATATATACACTGCTCAAAATAATAAAGGGAACACTAAAAATAACACATCCTAGATCTGAATGAATGAAATATTCTTATTAAATACTTTGTTCTTTACATAGCTGAAAGTGCTGACAACAAAATCACACAAAAATTATCAATGGAAATCAAATTTATTAACCCATGGAGGTCTGGATCTGGAGTCACACTCAAAATTAAAGGTTATGGTGGAGGTGATGGTCTCCTGAGGGATCTCCTCCCAGACCTGGACTAAAGCATCCGCCAACTCCTGGACAGTCTGTGGTGCAACGTGGTGTTGGTGGATGGAGCCAGACATAATGTCCCGGATGTGCTCAGATAGATCCAGGTCTGGGGGACGGGCGGGCCGGTCCACAGTATCAATGGCTTCGTCTTCAGGAACTGCCGACACACTGCAGCCGCATGAGGTCTGGCATTGTCATGCATTAGGAACCCAGGAGGAACCGCACCAGCATCTGGTCTCACAGTGGGTCTGAGGGTCTCATCTGGTACCTAATGCCAGTCTGGCTACCTCTGGTAGCACATGGAGGCTGTGCCGCCCCCCAAAGACATGCCACCCCACACCATTACTGACCCACTGCCAAACTGGTCATACTGGAGGTTGTTGCAGGCAGCAGAACGTTCTCCACGGCGTCTCCAGACTCTGTCATGTCTGTCTCATGAGCTCAGTGTGAACCTGCTTCCATCTGTGAAGAGCACAGGACGCCATCTTGGTGTTCAAACGCCAAACGTCCTGCACGGCGTTGGCTGTGAGCACAACCTCCACCTGTGGACGTCCTCATACCACCTCATGGAGTCTGTTTCTGACCCTTTGAGCAGAAACATCTGTGGCCTGCAGGAGGTCATGTTGCAGAGCTCTGGCAGTGCTCCTCCTGCTCCTCCTGCTCCTCCGTGCACTAAGGAGGAGGTAGCGGTCTCCACGTCTCCTGGTGTACTGGTCTGTCTCCTGGTGTACTGGTCTATCTCCTGGTGTACTGGTCTGTCTCCTGGTGGGGGGTCTTGCTAATTGCCTATAATTTCCACCTGTTGTCTATTTTATTTGAACAACAGCATGTGAAACTGATTGTCAATCAGTGTTGCTTCTTAAGTGACAGTTTGATTTCACAGAAGTGTGATTGACTTGGAGTTACATTGTGTTGTTGTGTTCCCTTTATTGTTTTGAGCAGTGTATATCGATATATCTTTTATATCACTGTCTCTTTTTTAAAATCTCTTCTTAAAACCACCTCTTCTCGTTGGCTTTTAACACCACGTAAAGAGTTGATTTTATGTTTTTTATGATTTTAGGTTTTTATGTGTATACATGCATATTTTATTTTGTGCGGTCAGTGCATTTTATTTATTTTATCATATTGTATTTTAGCGTTTTGTCTACTTAACTTTTTAATCTGGCTTTTATTGAGTTATTTACTTATTGTGTTTTTGAGCAGCATTTTGAAAACCCTCTGTTTGTTATAAACGTGCTATATAAATAAAGTGGATTGGATATATCGTCCAGTCCTTATATATATATATATATATATATATATTGTATATCAATATTCAGCCTAAATATATCAGGATATGACTTTTGGTCCGGCTGTCTCGTTCTTCCAGAGTTATCAGACTAACTGAATTTCCCCTCTGGAATAAATAAAGTCTTTTTGATGTGATCTGGATTGATACGTGTAGTGTTTGTGGTGTGTGTGTGTGTGTGTGTGTGTGTGTGTAGTGTGTGTGTGTGTGTGTGTGTGGTTACCAGTCAGCTCAGCCATGTGTTCCTGTGGGATCCCCATCACGTTGTAGCAGGCCTCCATCTGCTGGGCCACCAGCGGCTTGGTGGGCGCCATGAAGACGATCTTCCCGGACGGGTACCAGCGGTAGAAGTTGTACATGACCACGGAGGCGATGAAGGTCTTGCCCAGCCCGGTGGGCAGCACCACCAGCGTGTTCTGGAACAGAGCCGCCTCCGACATCTTCAGCTGGTACTCTCTGACGGGGAAGTTGGTGGGGTAGATCCAGACGCTGGCGGAGGAGCTGTCGAAGCCAGGCAGCTCTGGAGGAGGAACCAGGTGGTCCAGAACAAGGTTATTATAGTCAACAAAGACTAACGAAGACTAACCAAATAACCAAAACTAGAAGTTAAAAAACATTTTCTTTAACTGAAATAAAAATACAACCTATGATAACTAACTGAAACTGTATTTTGTGGTTCCAAAACTAACTAAAACTAACTAAAATTATAGTGAAAATGTCCTTCGTTTTGGTAAACCTTTTTGGTTGATATGAAATCTATTTCATCTTTCTGGTTTTATGACTTAATAAACTTATTGGGGCTGAGATGGATCAGACAAAGGAAATAAAGGAAACATTTATTGTGACCTTATTGAATCTGGACCCAACAAATACCCCATTACACAACAACTACAACTAATAAAAACTACACTAAAACTAATAAAAACTAAACTACAACTAACAAAAACTAAACTACAACTAATAAAAAATGAACTAAAACTAATAAAAACTAAACTACAACTAATAAAAAATGAACTAAAACTAACACTAAAACTAATTTTAAAATATCACAAATTTACAGGGAAAAAAGTGACAAACAGGCAACATTTATTGTGACCTTATTGAATCTGGCACCCAACAAAAACCCCATTTCTAAAAAACTAAAACTAATGAAAACTACACTAAAACTAAGTATTTTACAAAAAATAAAAACTAATTAATACTAGTAAACTCACTCCTAAAACTAACTGAATTTGAAAACAAAAAATCACAACGAAATTAAAACTAAAACGAATGAAAAATCCAAAACTATTATAACCTTGGTTCAGACACTTTAAAACCAGCACTTCAAATAATAAATGAACTCTTAAACCAGATAAATGATCTAACACTTCTAAATCTAAAGTTTTTTTTATCTTGGTAAGAACCAAATAATCATCAGGTCACTCTGCTCGGGCCAGTTCATCACTGCTGCAGCTTTACTTTATCTGGTTTAAGAGTTAATTTATTATTTTAAGTGTTCAACATGCTTATTTCTAGATTTAATAATCTTAATTTAATAAATCTTGTCAAGGTAAATTATCTGTCCATGCAGCAAGATCATTTCCCTCAGATTTACTGTTTGATCTGGTTTTAGACCTTTAGATTTACTGTTTGATCTGGTTTTAGACCTTTAGATTTACTGTTTGATCTGGTTTTAGACCTTTAGATTTACTGTTTGATCTGGTTTTAGACCTTTAGATTTACTGTTTGATCTGGTTTTAGACCTTTAGATTTACTGTTTGATCTGGTTTTAGACCTTTAGATTTACTGTTTGATCTGGTTTTAGACCTTTAGATTTACTGTTTGATCTGGTTTTAGACCTTTAGATTTACTGTTTGATCTGGTTTTAGACCTTTAGATTTACTGTTTGATCTGGTTTTAGACCTTTAGATTTACTGTTTGATCTGGTTTTAGACCTTTAGATTTACTGTTTGATCTGGTTTTAGACCTTTAGATTTACTGTTTGATCTGGTTTTAGACCTTTAGATTTACTGTTTGATCTGGTTTTAGACCTTTAGATTTACTGTTTGATCTGGTTTTAGACCTTTAGATTTACTGTTTGATCTGGTTTTAGACCTTCAGATTTACTGTTTGATCTGGTTTTAGACCTTTAGATTTACTGTTTGATCTGGTTTTAGACCTTTAGATTTACTGTTTGATCTGGTTTTAGACCTTTAGATTTACTGTTTGATCTGGTTTTAGACCTTTAGATTTACTGTTTGATCTGGTTTCAGACCTTTAGATTTACTGTTTGATCTGGTTTTAGACCTTTAGATTTACTGTTTGATCTGGTTTTAGACCTTTAGATTTACTGTTTGATCTGGTTTTAGACCTTTAGATTTACTGTTTGATCTGGTTTCAGACCTTTAGATTTACTGTTTGATCTGGTTTTAGACCTTTAGATTTACTGTTTGATCTGGTTTAGACCTTTAGATTTACTGTTTGATCTGGTTTTAGACCTTTAGATTTACTGTTTGATCTGGTTTTAGACCTTTAGATTTACTGTTTGATCTGGTTTTAGACCTTTAGATTTACTGTTTGATCTGGTTTTTAAACACTTTTTTGCAGTTTAACCCTTTGCGTAGTTACTGCAGTTAGACTTTGCAGGGCAGAATAGTGACAATAACACCTGTTGGATGTTAATAAGGTAGAATCAGGTGTGTGCCCACCTGAGCAGGTGGTGGTAGAGGGTCCAGAGCTCTCTGGTCCTCCAGGGTTGGTTTCATGTTGGAGCTGCTGTTGGAGGCTCTTCTCAGCTTCATACACAGCCACCACCATCAGATCATCATCATCCTCCTCTTCCTCCTCACAGACAGCTGAGGGCTCCTCCTGTCTCTGACCGGCCTGAGTCCATAGGAGGCTATGAGGAGTTTTTACCTGTGAGGAGGTGTTTGGGGTCGTTCTGCGCCGTCCAGCGGCTTTCTTGCTCTCCTTCTTCGGTGGGAGAGTTTTGTTCTGCGGGGGGGGGGGCCCCCCAGGTCTGGAACAGCGTTTTGTTCTGCGGGGGGGGGCCCCCCCAGGTCTGGAACAGCGTCCTCTGGTTGCTGCCACTGCTCATTTTCATCCGTTGTGGCAGAAAACTTTGTGAGAAAGTGAAGCCATGCGACCAGCGGCAACGTCACATAACGTTTATAAATACAGCGTCACTTCCGCAACGCGTCCTACCAAAATATAACACCGGCGGTTTGACGCCACAGTGATTTGGGTAATTTAAACTAGTTTCCATTGAAAACAACATCTCTGTGTTGTACTGACGGCGATATGTTCAGCTAATGGAGATAAACCGGCACATGTACGTGGTAACATTAACAAATAAGCTTTTATTTTTTTAGTGTAACACCGGAACCAAATTAAAAGTTTGAGTTCATCTCCCGCGCTCCGTCATGTTACCATAGCAACCATAGCAATGGACAGTTTTCAGGGTTTCAGGCAATTATTCTATCTAATTAACCACTTTTAATGAATAAAAATGGCACGAAGTTGCTTCTTTATACTAGCAGCATTCAATAAATGTTTTTGTTTATTTTGTAGTTCACGGAAAACCAAGCTTTTATAAATACAGCGTCACTTCCGCCCTCGTCTTACCAAAATACAACACACAACGGCGGTTTCACTCCACAGTGATTTGGATCATTTAAACAAGTTTCCATTGAAAAACTAAATCTCTGTGTTATACTGAGGGAAATATGTTTAACTAATGGAGCTAAACCGGCACATGTATTTTTTTATTTTTTATTACAACTTTGTTTCTCAAACATAAGAAACATACAATTCATTACAACAGCATTTCATATGTATATTCTACGCTCACAGTAATATATTTAATAGTTCACAAATATCAACTGTTTTACTTGCTTTTTGGTTGTTTGTTGGATAATTTTAATAGAAGTTATGTACTCCCAGAAATCATTGTGAAAAGCAACAAAAGACGGTTTTCTCCCACCTAATTTACATTTATGAATGAAATTTCGCCATCAGTATGATGAGGTTTATAATAAATATTTCACTAAGTTTTTCTCTATTTTTGTTGAAGTCAAAGAATAGTAACAGACACATCTATGTGGTAACATTAACAAATAAGCTTTTATTTTGTCAGTGTCACACCGGAACCAAATTAAAAGTTTGAGTTAATTTCATTTCCCGCTGCCCGCGGTGACGTCATGCTACCATAGCAACCATAGCAATGGACAGGAGCAGCTGGGAGAAGATACTCACCTGTTTTCAGGTAATTATTACTTCTAATTCACCTTTTTTTAATCCGTTTGGCACAGAGATGTTTCTTTATACCTGCAGCGTTCCAGCCAGCTGTGTTTTTCTGCTAATTCGGGTCATTTAACTGCTTTTGCTCCCTCCGGAGAACGGAGCTAACGGCTAATGTTTTTAGCATTAATGGAACTAACTGTTATTATATAGAGGCTGATTCCATCATCGGACACATCTACCATGCTGCACTTTACGGTGTTTTCACGGTCAGTTAGAATAAGATCTCCTCCACCAGCGGAGCTAGAACTGATTTATACGTATTTAACAATCTACGTGGGCAATTCCATGTGTGTACATGTAGATTTACATGAATAATTACAATATGAAAGTAACTGTGATGAGAGAAAGCAGTAAGAACACAGCAACGATCTTAAAAGTTCATCTGTATTTTTTCTGTTCTGTATTTTATTGTGAAGGACAGAAGTCCGGCCCCGGTGTGTTAATAACGGTGATATTTATCTGGTTTACCCAGAAACATCCAATTTACCCAGAAAAACTCAGCAGTCCCCATTGTTTGATTGTTTTATTGTTTTACAGTGAAGAGATGAAAGTGTCCCATACAGGGCCAGATTAACACTTTGCAACAATATTGAAGGGCCCCATCATCACGACCCCAGAATCACCATAATCTGGCAAAATACAGAATAAATGACAGTAATATACAGTTAATATACTCAATACATCAATAACTAACTGTCATCTAGTGTATTTTCATGTAAAAACGCTCATAGAACTACAAATGCACCACTATGTGCTCTTGACAAGCAATTCACTCACACACAAACACATCAGCATCAGGATAATCTGGCTAAACTGACCCACTACATAATAATAATAATAATAATAATAATAATAATAATAATAACAATAACAATAACACGTATTGGGTTTCATGAGTTATTCTGTACTTGATGCTGCTGTCTCTAGGGGCTCTCCCCCCACTCTTATCTCTATGTATCATATATGATTTATTTTATTTTATTTATTTATTTTTATTTTTGTATGATATGGTTGTCATGGTTGTTGTTGTCTAAGACAGCTCTCGTTGTTTGTTTTTGTGTCTGTCTCTGCTGGTTTCTGTATATTTGGCTACTCATAATGACATGATGTACATATGAAACTGTACGGCTTTATTTTTTGTTACACATGACATCACCTTCCATCTATGTTCCTCCAGACGATTTTGAAAAAAAAACAATATACAGTTCGAAAGATAAGAAGTTAGACTTTATTTTCATACCATTTAATATATTGAAAGCATAACATTATCATTTCTATTATATTCTAGTAGTTAATGTGAGATGTTGATAGAATCTCAGCCGACCAGTGTTTGATTGGAGGAACATTTCCTGTAGTGTTTATTAATTATTGTAACTATCGTGTCTTCAGGCGTCTGCCAGAGGATTCTTGGTGAGGAAGGAGGTCCGAGGAGCCAGAGGAGACTTTGAGGAGATCGTGAGAGAGATCGATGGAGGTCTGAGCCACGTGGAGTGGAAGGAGGCGCTCCTCCCTGTTCCCTCCTTCACAACCACTGTGAGTCTCTGAGTCTCTGGTGCTCAACGTGCTCTACAGACCCCACTGAGCTTTATCTTCTATATCTTTGCTAGAAATTAATTTAATCAATTTTGGAATAAGGCTGTAACACAACAACATGTGGAAAAAAAAAAATGTTTATACATTTTATTGACCAAGCAACTAATGGATGAATCGTTTTAATAATCAACAGATTAATCCATAATGAAAATAATCGTTAGTTGCAGCTCTAATCTGTTGTGTGTGTGTGTGTGTGTGTGTGTGTGTGTGTGTGTGTGTGTGTGTGTGTGTGTGTGTGTGTGTGTTTGGTTTGTCAGCTTCTCATGTTTTTCCTCCTCCTCCACCTTCAGGTCAGCCTGTTTCTACCAGCCAGCAGCTCTGCCAACAAACCTTCAGAACCCTCAGAACCAGGTCTAGAGGTCTGTGGCGGTCCCAGGAGTCCACCAGCAGCAGAACCTTCATCAGGTCAGAGAGGAGAACCTGGTGTCCTGCTGGAGAAGACAGAAGCAGAGAGAGATGATCCACAGACTGGTTCTGGTTCTGGTTCTGGTTCTACTCACTGTGATGTGAGAGAAGGAGTCCCTGAGGAGGAGAAAGATGGAGACTCCTCCACCGTGTGGAGCAGTCTGGAGCTGGACAGGAACTCTGGTCTCTGTCACAGAGGTGAGCAGGTTCTAGTTCTTTATTCATTGTTGGCGTTTAAACTAGTTTATTAATGGCAGTGACTCGTTTCAAAATGGATAAATAACTTCAAGACAAAGCAAACACTTCCTTTAATCACCACCACGTTTTGAGTTTTTTTGGTTATAAATAAGATAAAAGAGAAGAAGAAATAAAAAAAAAAAGGTCTGTGCTTACAGGGTTTCCTCCAATTTAAGGTGGAAAGCATCACCTCATTTCTACCATTAAACCTGTTGGACCTGTTGTGTTATTCTACCATTAAAGCTGAAAGAGGATTCGTGGTTTTGTAGTATTTGTAGTTTTTTCCACCTATTTTCGGTCTCTTGGCCAATGAAATGCATCAGAATCCATGTGGGAGTGTCCCAATGCATCATGGGACTTTTCCAGAACTTATAAATCATGGTGAAGACGACTATAGCGGAGGAGCTCAGATATAACAGCTATAAGCTCTCAGATACTTTATGAATTTCATTTCTATCTGCTACAGAGGCTGAAAAATCTATTATTTAGTAGAAGAGTTGACACTTCTGTTGGATTTACAGAGAAACTTCAGGTTTTAGGGGCTGATTTTAAAATCACCAATCAGAGGTTTTACAGGCAGTTTTAGGACTAAATGGGTTAATATGAACATAAAACAACATAAAAACATTATTGTGAAGGTGTGGTGGTTAGTTACCTGTAGAGGAAACCTGCTCACCTGCTGCTGAACTCAGGTGTGTCTGGTGTAGAGAAGACGCCTCATCACTCATGTTAAATGTTCCGTCTCTCTTCAGGTGAGCAGCAGTCCTGCCGGGCTCAGCAGGGGCCCCGGAGCCCCGAGGGGCCCCGGACCCCCGAGGGGCCCCGGACCCCCGAGGCCCTGCGTCTCCATAGAAACACCCTGACCATGGAGCTGGTGTGGCTCCAACAAGCCATCGACAGCAGGAAGAAGGTGAGACATGTTTCCTGTTGTTAGTCACCAGGAGAGAAGTGAACAATGAGTCAGTAGAGTCCATCAGACTGACGTGTCCAGATTGAATCCTTCATTTATCTCTCTAACTGATGGACGTCCTCATCAATCCTACATGCTGCTCACCAAGGTTATTATAGTAACCAAAACTAACGAAATAACCAAAACTAGAGTTGATAAAACATTTTCGTTAACTGAAATAAAACTAAAAACAAGAGTTTTTATTAAAAAGATAACTAACTGAAACTGTATTTTGTGGTTAAAAACTAACTAAACTAACTAAAATTATAGTAAAATGTCCTTAGTTTTCGTCTTTGTCAACTTTTTTCCTCCGTAAACCTTTTTGGTTGATATGAAATCTATTCCATCTATCTGGTTTTATGACTTAATAAACTTATTGGGGCTGAGATGGATCAGACAAAGGAAATAAAGGAAACATTTATTGTGACCTTATTGAATCTGGACCCAACAAATACCCCATTACACAACAACTACAACTAATAAAAACTAAACTACAACTAATAAAAACTAAACTACAACTAATAAAAACTAAACTACAACTAATAAAAACTAAACTACAACTAATAAAAACTAAACTAAAACTAATAAAAACTAAACTAAAACTAATAAAAACTAAACTACAACTAATAAAAACTAAACTACAACTAATAAAAACTAAACTACAACTAATAAAAACTAAACTACAACTAATAAAAACTAAACTACAACTAATAAAAACTAAACTAAAACTAATAAAAACTAAACTACAACTAATAAAAACTAAACTACAACTAATAAAAACTAAACTACAACTAATAAAAACTCAACTACAACTAATAAAAACTCAACTACAACTAATAAAAACTCAACTAAAACTAAGCATTTTCCAAAAAATAAAAACTAATTAAAACTAGCAAACTCATTCAAATTAACTGAATTTGAAAACAAAAAAAACAACTAAATTAACACTAAAACTAATGAAAATCCCAAACTCTAATAACTTGGTGCTGCCATGGATCCAGAGGGTTTAAAGGTAACAGGATGTGGAGGAACGCCAACAAAAACACTTAATGTGAACTCGACTAAACCAGGAGAGAGCAGAATTTACTCTTAGTGGATTATTAACCATTTATAATGTAACGTGATGTCAAACCACTGCTGCAGGAGCAGAGGGAGATGATTTTACCTTTTAGTTTACAAGTAGCAGCTAAAAACCAGATCAAACAGTAAATCTGAGGGAAATGATCTTGCTGCATGGACAGATAATTTACCTTGACAATTATTAAATTCAGATTATTAAATAAGCATGTTGAACACATTAACCCTCTGGAGTCCATGAAAGCACCAGAGAAAGACAAAGCAGCATGTTTCCTGCTGCAGCTCAACTCTACAGTTTTGGTTTTAACACAAGTTTACATGTCACATTAATTAATTAATTAGTGCATCAACTCTTTTACAGCAAAGGTTAAAAACACCTCGACCAAGTGAAAGTTTTTGCAGGTTTTTCAAATTTTGCAGTTTGCCATTCAGCATTTTTAATTCAATATTTTGTCTTTAATGTTTTTTATTTGTGTGATTTTTGTCCATTTTTGTGTGTTTTATGTGTGTTTGTGTATTTTAAGTGGGTTTTTATGTGTTTGTTTTTTTTTTATGTTTTTTTGTAATTTTGTGTGTGTGTGTGTGTTTTTGTGGGGGTTTTATGTGTGTTGTGTGTTTTTTTATGTGTTTTATGTGTGTTTTTTGTAATTATTTGGGTGGTTTATGTAAAAAAATGTTATCTGTTTTTTAGACCTTTTTTACAGTGTGTGTTTTCTGGAGTGCAGCTGTAGCTCCTCTAAGGTGAAATGTTCTTGTACTGACTGTTTTCTTGTGTTTCTCTCCAGTATTTGTCGTTGAAGGAGCGGCTGATTGTCTCCTGAAGTTATTAACTGGATGTGATCATTAGAGACTGAACGTCTGAATGTTGAAATAACTCACGTAGCATCTTTTTATTATTTTGTACATATTCAAAGACACCTGAAATAAATAGTTTTCTGTGGTATTTATCATGTGTTCGACAAAATCTGTACATTCTGTATTTTGTTTGCTCATGTAAGAAATGAATAAATTGTATTTTTCTAAAAAAATTTAAAAAAGTGTTGTCACTGCAGCAAGGTTATAATAGTTTGGGATTTTTCTTCAATTTTCTGTGATTTTTTTGTTTTCAAATTCAGTTAGTTTTAGTTAGTTTTTAGAGTGAGTTTACTAGTTTTAATTCGTTTTTATTTTTTGGAAAATGCTTAGTTTTAGTGTTAGTTTTTATTAGTTGTAGTGTAGTTTTTATTAGTGGTAGTTGTTTTGTAATGGGGTATTTGTTGGGTCCAGATTCAATAAGGTCACAATAAATGTTTCCTTTATTTCCTTTGTCTGATCCATCTCAGCCCCAATAAGTTTATTAAGTCATAAAACCAGATAGATGAAATAGATTTCATATCAACCAAAAAGGTTTACGGATGAAAAAAGTTGACAAAGACCAAAACGAAGGACATTTTCACTATAATTTTAGTTAGTTTTAGTTTGTTTTGGAACCACAAAATACAGTTTCAGTTAGTTTTTTTATTTTTTATTTTTTTATTTCAGCAAACAAAAAAGTTTTTTCAATTCTAGTTTTGGTTATTTTGTTAGTTTTCGTTCACTATAATAACTGATATTTGTCTCATGACATAATGATGAGTGTGTGAGTCTGTTTCTGTGTGTGAGTGTGTTTCTGTGTGTGAGTGTGTTTCTGTGTGTGAGTCTGTTTGTGTGTGTGTGTGTGAGTCTGTTTCTCTGTGTGTGTGTGTGTGTGTGTGTGAGTCTGTTTCTCTGTGTGTGTGTGTGTGTGTGTGTGTGTGTGTGTGTGTGAGAGTGTTTCTGTGTGTGAGTGTGTTTCTGTGTGTGAGTCTGTTTGTGTGTGTGAGTGTGTTTCTGTGTGTGAGTCTGTTTGTGTGTGTGTGTGTGTGTGTGAGTCTGTTTCTCTGTGTGAGTCTGTTTCTGTGTGTGTGTGTGTGTGTGTGTGTGTGTGTGTGTGTGTGTGTGTGTGTGTGTGTGTGTGTGTGTGTGTGTGTGTGTGTGTGTGAGGGTCTCTGGCTCTAAACTCGTTTGTGTTGTGGCGACAGAAGATCAGATTTCCTGTTTGGATCACAATGACTGAGCTGTGACTCATCACATGAGGAGTTCCTCCTGTATTCAGATCCTATTAAACTGAATCAACTGGTCAGATCTGGATCAAACCGTCGCTAAGCAACAAGCCTTTACTGTTTACTCTCATCACTGTAGCAGTAAACTAGCAGGACTGACTGGGACAAATATCAGCCCGACCGGCCCACCACCACTGCAGCTGATCACTCACCAGGTATCTCAGTGCTCTCCTGAACATGCAGATATCTGAACTATGTCACTCCACTACACTACATTAAGGCTACATAAGATTGTCCTCATCCTAGAGTGTCAACACAGGAAGTCAGAATGGATAACTTTCACTTTTTAATATAAATGCAATAACATGCAGCACAACAAAGCAAGATAACAGGCCTGCAGGGAAAAATAAAGAACACACAGTAGAGTAAAAGTACAGTGGAAACTCCATGCTGACTTTAAAATGGTGTTCTACTAATGTTTAAGAAACACATGTTTACAGATCTAAAAAGATCCCTTTGGGTGAGCAAATTAGCCTGCAGAGACAAATGTCCTACTAGCACATTTAACACTTTCACACTAAAATCTAATTTTCACGTCCAACTGCTCGTTTGTTTATCAACTCCAGATCTATCAACAACTGATCAAGCTAGCACTGACAACAGCTAATCAACTTCAAACACTAACAGGACTGACCAACATGAAATTATGACGAGGCACTAGCATGTTAAACTGGTAACAACAGCTAGCCTAGCCTAGCATGTTAAACTGGTAACAACAGCTAGCCTAGCATAGCATGTTAAACTGGTAACAACAGCTAGCCTAGCCTAGCATGTTAAACTGGTAACAACAGCTAGCCTAGCATAGCATGTTAAACTGGTAACAACAGCTAGCCTAGCATAGCATGTTAAACTGGTAACAACAGCTAGCCTAGCATGTTAAACTGGTAACAACAGCTAGCCTAGCATAGCATGTTTAACTGGTAACAACAGCTAGCCTAGCCTAGCATGTTAAACTGGTAACAACAGCTAGCCTAGCATAGCATGTTAAACTGGTAACAACAGCTAGCCTAGCATGTTAAACTGGTAACAACAGCTAGCCTAGCATGTTTAACTGGTAACAACAGCTAGCCTAGCATGTTAAACTGGTAACAACAGCTAGCCTAGCATGTTAAACTGGTAACAACAGCTAGCCTAGCATGTTAAACTGGTAACAACAGCTAGCCTAGCATGTTAAACTGGTAACAACAGCTAGCCTAGCATGTTTAACTGGTAACAACAGCTAGCCTAGCATCTTTAACTGATAACAACAGCTAGCCTAGCATGTTAAACTGGTAACAACAGCTAGCCTAGCATGTTTAACTGGTAACAACAGCTAGCCTAGCATGTTAAACTGGTTACAACAGCTAGCCTAGCATGTTTAACTGGTAACAACAGCTAGCCTAGCCTAGCATGTTTAACTGGTAACAACAGC
This sequence comes from Centropristis striata, assembly GCF_030273125.1. Taxonomy (NCBI): domain Eukaryota; kingdom Metazoa; phylum Chordata; class Actinopteri; order Perciformes; family Serranidae; genus Centropristis; species Centropristis striata. The sequence continues at coordinate 453,357 of NC_081532.1, read as the reverse complement.
TAGCCTAGCATCTTTAACTGGTAACAACAGCTAGCCTAGCATGTTTAACTGGTAACAACAGCTAGCCTAGCATGTTAAACTGGTTACAACAGCTAACCTAGCCTAGCATGTTAAACTGGTAACAACAGCTAGCCTAGCATGTTAAACTGGTAACAACAGCTAGCCTAGCATGTTAAACTGGTAACAACAGCTAGCCTAGCATGTTAAACTGGTAACAACAGCTAGCCTAGCCTAGCATGTTGCTGTGCCAGTCAATGAACTTCAACCAATTAAGTCATTAAGTTTAAGTCCATAACTGTTAAACTCCATTAAAAGTTCAGACATGCTAAACATAGTGGAGGCAGCAGAAACTGCTCTCTTGCCGCCAGGCTGCGTGCGCACCTGTTACTGTTTGTAAACAAGATGCCGTCTATACACGAAACATTGATGATGTAGCAAACAAACTACACTGTGTTCAAAAAGTTAGCAAGCTAACAAAATAAAGTTATTAACCTGACTTCATGATATTTGAGCCAAGCAGAGAAATATGTTTTGCTTCTTACCGCATGTTGCCGGGTGCTGCCATCTTTCCACCTCTCTCATAGACTCCTACAGGTTAATTCCTCCATCATCGTGCTGAGTCGCAGCAACAAACATTTCAGATAGTTTGGCACATTTTGCAGCATCTGCCTGAAGGGCTTGTTGTTTGTTTTTCTCTTAATTTCTACTTCTATGCATTTCTTTTATATTTTTATTTTCTGGCTGTGTCGTGACTGATTGTTTTTTTGTTTTTTCAAGTCGTTCGGCCCAAAAGTCTTGCCGGCCCACCTGTATGCCAGATGTAGTCCAGCCCTGTCAACTAGTCATCTACACTAGAGGACAAAAGTCTGGAAGAAAGATCAGATTGGTACAAAAAAAGATCAGTTTCATTGTTATACTTTGCAACATATTAAACCTGATTATTCTATAAAGAGTCACTTATTAGAACACATTTTAGTCTAATTATCAGGTCTTTGGGTTTTTATTGCTTAGACTTTGTGTTTCCTTCTTTCCTTCATGTATAAATCTGAACTCTTGTTTCTTTTGTCAGAGATATGAACACAGTTGAGATTTATTGGGATTTTTGTCTCCAAACTCTGAAAAGCCAAAGAGATAAAGAGAATAATGCAAACTGTGATTTGTTTTTGACTTTTGAACTGAAGTTGTGACTCTTCCTAGTCTCCTCCACCCTAAAACTAAGCCCTTCTTTTCTGTTGGTAACATTTATTCACCAATGGTCTGATAACATCAATGTTTCCCTAAAGGTCAATGGAGGAAAATGGTTCAATTCAATAAAGGTAAAGTCTGATCATGTAGTAAACACATCCACAAATACACACAATACACACTGGGTTTTAGAAGAAGACATTGAGAACAGAATATTTAAGTTGCTTCCAAACTTTTGTATACTTTTGGCATACGGAAAACTACAAAAATGTCTGTTTATACATAACTGTACACCGTCCACTGTTATAAAAATAAAATATTATGAAAAGTCATTTCATTTAAGAGCAAAAATAACACTGTCCTGCTCCTAAATTTTTACTTTAAATGTCACTTGAGGAATTCCAATAATGTTTCCATCACCTGCTGGTCTTTCCACTTGCTAATATAATCCTAATATGCATGATAAATTTGGCAATTATTTCTTGTAAAAAGCAGAAAAGTGGTGTGGAGGTGACATTATTGATTCAGCCTTCAACACGCTGTCTGTCTGTCTGTCTGTCTCTTTTGTTGTGGTTGCTGTCGATGGTTTGGCCCACAAAGCCAGTCACTGCTGGCCTCGCTGCCATGGCAACCAGAAAATACTCAGTCCACCAGTGTGTGTGTGTGTGTGTGTGTGTGTTCGGGGATAGAGAGCAGAAGGAGTCCAGAGGGACGACAACAACACCAGACTGATCTTCACCTTTAGATCCAGTTCTACCATCTTCATCTTCATCAACGGGCTGAGTGAGTGTTTCTATTAATGTCACCTGGAGAATGTGTGTGTGTGTGTGTGTGTGTGTGTGTGTGTGTGTGTGTGTGTGTGTGTGTGTGTGTGTGTGTGTGTGTGTGTGTGTGAGTTTGTGTAACTCGTGCAGGGAGACGGTCAGTAAATGCAGCTCTATGTTTATAAATTATATGTATGTGGAGAGAATTTTGGGTTACTGCACTGAAAAAAACCTGTTGTTTTTATGGTAAAAACCAGCAGAACTTTACCGTGATAAATACGGTGCAACTTTTTCTTATATTACGGTAAAATTATATTAACACTGTTGATTTCACGTTTAAGATTGACATTTTATTCCATATTTTACCGTAAAAATACGTTTTTCCATCAATAGAAACACTGTTCTGCCATATAATTGACAAGAAAATACTTTATAAATGCTGCATAAATTAAAGATTTTACCATTTAAAAGGATTTTACCATTAAATATTAGTAGTACTATTAAAGTCACGATTATGATTTGGAGATACAAACAAAAAGGCAAATGGTGTTTTTATTTATTATTGATTTATTCTTATTTTGTTACTTTAAAACAAATCTGAAAAATAATGTATTGTTAAACAGCACTATTAATGCCACAATTTTGAGAAATGTTGTGGAGATGCAAAGAAAAAGGCAAAGTTGTATTTCTGTAAGCAGAAATTGTGTCTAGTTCATTTAAAATAAGAAGTATCATAAACATAGAAACCATAAACACCCAATGTGTCGTTTATATCAGATCTTTGACATTTAGGGGTAGAATTTTTTTCTTTAAAACATCATAAATGTGTTCTATGTGGTCCACTTGGTCTGTTGTATATCCATCCATTCTCGTCTGCTTATCCGGGGCCGGGTCGCGGGGGCAGCAGGCTAAGCAGGGCGTTCCAGACGTCCCTCTCCCAGCCACAACGTCCAGCTCCTCCTGGACCCCGAGGCGTTCCCAGGCCAGGAGAGAGATATAATCCCTCCACCGTGTTCTGGGTCTTCCCCGGGGCCTCCTACCAGTTGGACCTGGAACTCCTCTAACGGGAGGCGCCCGGGAGGATCCTTACCAGATGCCCAAACCTCCTCAGCTGGCTCCTTTAGAGGAGAAGGAGCAGCGACTCTACTCCGAGCTCCCTCCGGATGTCTGAGCTCCTCCCCCTATCTCTAAGGCTGAGCCCAGCCACTCTACGGAGGAAGCTCATTTCAGCCGCTTGTATCCGTGATCTGGTTCTTTGGTCACTACCCAAAGCTCATGACCATAGGTGAGAGTTGGAGCGTAGATGGAGCGGTAAATCCAGAGCTTTGCCTTCAGGCTCAGCTCCTTCTTCACCACGACGGTCCGGTACAACGACCACATCACTGCTGACGCTGCACCAAACCGCCTGTCCATCTCACGCTCCGTTCTACCCTCACTGCTGAACAAGACCCCCAGATACTGGAACTCCTTCTCTTGAGGCAGTACCTCTCTCCACCCAGAGGGGGCAGTACCTGTCTCACCCAGAGGGGGCAGTACCTGTCTCCACCCAGAGGGGGCAGTACCTGTCTCCACCCAGAGGAGGCAGTATCTGTCTCCACCCAGAGGGGGCAGTACCTGTCTCCACCCAGAGGAGGCAGTATCTGTCTCCACCCAGAGGGGGCAGTACCTGTCTCCACCCAGAGGGGGCAGTACCTCTCTCCACCCAGAGGGGGCAGTCCACCGTTTTCACCCAGAGAACCATGGCCTCAGACTTGGAGGTGCTGACTCTCATCCCAACCGATTCGCACTCGGCTGCAAACCGCCCCAGTGAGTGCTGGAGGTCCCGGTCTGATGAATCCAAAAGAACCACATCATCTGCAAAAAAGCAGAGATGTAATTCTAAGGTCACCAAACCGGATCCCTTCCTCCCGACAACACAGCTCCCAGGATCACTGGAGCACACAAACCCTCCACCGCGATGAGGTGGCGATTCTTGGAGGAGTCTGTTGTATATCCCCTATAATTTTCCATTTAGGATTTCTGGGTCTGGGTTCTTATGGGTTAAACAGAGGGGCAGATGGAAACCAATACTTAGAGAAGGTGTCTAATCTAACAGATTTATTTTAGCGTGATTAATAATTGAAATGTGTTTGTGTGACAGTTTGTGTCAGATGGCGTCCAGCAGCTCCTGTCTGCTGCCTCCAGTGAAGAGTGTGGTGGTCTACAGGAACGGAGACCCCTACCACAGCGGACGCAGGTTTGTGGTGAACCAGCGGCAGGTGACCTCCATGGAGGCCTTTCTGACCGAGGTGACACAGAACATCGGGGCCCCGCTGGCCGTCAGGACCCTGTACACCCCCAGACGGGGCCACAGGGTCTCAGAGCTCCAGGAGCTCCAGACTGGAGCCCAGTACGTCGCTGCTGGCTTCGAGAGGTTCAAGAAGCTGGAGTGAGTACCACAAAACATTCACTGTGTTCATATAAGAAACTATTTTTAAGTTTTAAGCTCTTTAAATCCACCTGCTGTGTTAGAGGTAATAAAATGTTTGAGCCAAAGCTTGTAACAAAAGGCCAAAATTCAGCTGACAAGAGTTTAATTTAAGGGCTGATATCTAGACATTTAACATGGTTTTATTCATAAAGATTTTGTTTATTATCAAGAAAACAAGCTACTTTTGTTAAACAAGAAACTGAAGAAAACAAGGAGGTCTAATACTTTTTTCCATGACTGTATGAAGCTTCATTTGAAAGGTAATATTCTCTAGTTTAGTATGTGGCTAGCAACACAACTGAAAGTATATCAGTTCAAGCAAACAACACGTTTTTTCACTCTAACCCCCATTGATCATCTGGCAGGTGGGTTTTAAGGGGTTAATAGGAGGCGTTCTGGTCTTAAATGATAGTGGATGAATTAAGAATTAATTCTCACATACATACAAAGGTTTTTCTTCGTCCTATCTGTTGTTTTTCATGTGCAGTTACCTCAATGGAAGAACAAAAAAGCAGCCTGCAGCCCGAGAAGAAACCCAGGTATGCTTTTATTTTTTCATGTGGATGGTTTTCTTTTAAAGGTCCCAAATTGTTTTTGCTTCATGCAGTGTGAGTCTTAAAATGGACCCAGTGTGTCCCCTTTAAGAACCACAGCAGAGCCCTGAACCACTGGTTAATCCCAGTCTAACCAGCAGGAATGCTCCACCAGACTGGACTCTTATCTACTGGATCCTTTTGAACTGCTGCCAAACCATGAAAACGACTGAAGGGTTTTCCAACAGCTCATATCTGCCTGGAGACGTGACGACACGGTGTTCTGTTAGCGTCAGTTATTAGATTCAACCTTTGATCTCACTGAGCATGAAGTCACTGGTCGTCATGTAAATGAGCGGAAACAAATAGTTAATGATTGAGCTGTCTGTCAGCCAGTCTTTATTACGTACATGGTGCCCTTTAAATGTCTAATGTGACATTTGCTTCACTAATTACAGCTGGAGATCATCAGAGATCAGATCTTTTTTGGTCATTTTTGGAAAAACCAATGATGTCTTAAAATAAATGCAAATACTTATTTTGAGCAATTGTGGCTTTAAAAGCCCGACTGTAGTAACATTAAAATAAGCCAGAAATACTTGAAACAAGCATGTTTTGGTGATAGAACATGCTTTTGAAATAACATTTAACCTACATGCAACTAAAACTCTCAACTGGAGCCAATATTTTAGGTAAAAACTCATCATATTCAACAGTTGAATAGAATGAAAAGCATGAAAAAGCTCACAATGTCAATCCTGAAAAACAACTCTTTAAATAATAAGATAATTAAATAAGCACACAAAGCTATGGTCAGTAGATAAATTATATTCAAAACAAGACAATTAAGATACTATTGCTAGATAGAAGAAGAAAATACTTGGTGAGCTTCATGTGTTTTGCCGTGTTACTTTTCTGAAACACTGAAATAAAAGGATCAGAGAGGAGCTGTGTGTGTTTTGGGTTTCTGCCATCTGGAGAGAAGACTGGTCTGGTTCAGAGTGTGAGGTGTTGTGGTTGCTGTGCAGCGATGCAGGAAGTGAAGTGTGTCCGTCCGTATGTGAGATTAGTTTGATTCAGCCGGTGAAACAAAGAGTCATCAGCATGTCTGGGCACGCCTGATGTCCAATCACCTCCTCAGACACTGTCAACGCATTCAACTCTCCACTTCACACTAAAAACAATCAGGGAAGATGATCAATGTCTGGCTGCTCTCAGCTGATTGATTCAGTCCAGCTACAGACATCTACAGGCTCCATGCTGCAAAAACTGAACTCTTAATAAGGTTAAATATCTCAGATCAAGGGGATATCTGATTATTTATTCTGATCAGATCGTTCTCCTTAGTCAGCAGTTTTTATTTTAGACTGTTTGACTTGTTTGAAGTGTTTTGATCCTTAATGATCTAAATCAGATATTACAGCTTGTTACTGAGATTTTATCACCTATACTGAGTAAATACATGCTGGAAACTAGAATATCAACAGTTATTTTGTGTCTTTTTTAGTCATTTTGTGTCTTTCAACATTAAACATGAAACATTTAACAACAACAATAAAAAAATGCCCTTGTTATTAGTTAGAATACACTAATTCTAAGGTATTTGTGGCTTCATTGACATTAGATTTTTTTACTTGTTTTGGAAAGTCTTGACAAGACAAATGTTCTTGTTCTGTTGGCAGATAATTTTGCTATTTTTTAAGCAAAATACACCTATTTTTTGTACTTTTTTTCTTGTTTTTGAGAGGTGGCTTTTTGCAGTGTGTAAACGCATTAAACTCTCCACTTCACAGTAAAAACAATAAGGGAAGATTATCAATATCTGGTTGCTCTGAGCTGATTGATTCAGCAGCTACAGACACTACAGGCTCCATGTTTCATTGATGTGTGCTGACAGCAGCTCAGATCTGAATATGAATACGCTGAAGGAGAGTTGAAGTGACGTCTGTTGCCGTGGCTGCAGCTCTTCAGCTGACATGAGCAGAATATTTAGCCAGTAATTATTACACATCGGCTGTAGGATCACTGATCCGTCTGGGATGGATCAGTGTGCTGTGTAATTTAGGGAATGTGTAACGTAAAACTGATTTTCAATATTGCTGAGAAAATGACACAATTATGATGTTTTGCAGTGCCGTGCATTTGATTTTCTGAATGTGTTCTGCAGGCCAAAGCAGCTCAGAGGCCGAATGTTTCAGCCAAATGGAGGAAGGTGATTCCTCTGCCTTGTATTATACAGTGAGTTGGACACACGGCATGCACACACACATTATCACTGCATATTTAGCTAATGTCTAAGAGAAATGTTAATGGACTGTGCTTGTATATTGAGATTTAAAACTAGACTCAAAACCCCTAAAACTAGACTCACAAACAAAGGGGACCAGGTCTTTGTGGCTCTGGAAGAACCTGCCCTGGATCACCCGATCTGCAGGATTTTGAGGTTTTTGAACAAATAAAATCTTTGATCTGATGTTGTTGCGCTAAATGAAAAAGACAGAGCTTCACCAAATTATAAATTTCATCTTGAGTGGAACATAATCCTGCATATTACATCTTTCTTCCTCAGAAACAGCATTGTAGTTTTTGTCTCCCATCATGGCCAGAGCAACAATAACTGTCACAGTGCTCATATTATGGCTGTGAATTATTGAGAATAACTGTTAAACTATCCTGTCTGTGTAGCGTTTTCCGTAATGGAGATCTCCTGTGTCCACCGTTCCGCTTCATCATTCCTCGGAGCATGCAGCAGCAGCTGGAGCAGATCCTGAGTCTGGTCTCAGAGAAGGTCAGCTTACGGACCGGAGCTGTTCGCAGGTCAGAATCACTAAGACACACAAACATTCTGCTGAATACAAAGAGAAGGCCAGCAAACGCCTCCTTTAACCCTTTAACTGTCTTCATCAGGCTGTGCTCTCTGGAAGGAGCCACCGTGTCCTCAGCGGTGGAGCTGGAGACTGGAAGCTGCTACGTTGCCGTGGGAACTGAGAGGTTCAAGAAACTCCCATATGTGGAGCTGCTGGTTTCAAAAGCTACAGAGAGGTATTGTTGTTAGCCAAGGTCCTCTGTGACGGAGCACAAAGAACTGTGTTTATGACCGTTCATACGACTGCTCTGCTCTTTGAATGAAATGATTGTCAGTCAGGAACCAGATGAATACCGTTCACTTTTATCTTTTCTATTGTTAGAGTTTGTTTTTGTGCAGAACAGATGAGAGGAGAGTAAAATCCTTTTGACTATTTATTTAAAACAATAATGAAAGAGTAAGCATGTACATGGACCTTATCTGTTCAGAAATCACAGGCTGCTAAGCAGTTAGCTGTAACCACCTCCCAGAGAAGGATACCTAACTTACTTTTACAGAGTTTTATAATGTAAATGTGAAGACTATCAGGTTGGTCAAATCTGTTGGGGCAGCACCATGGTTTAGACTCGGCATTGGCACGCAGGCTAGTCCTAGCCTCTTGGTGCTTCAGCTTCCGGTCAGCGCCCTGTGGAAGGAAAAAGCTAACAGCAGCCTTCTGTATCTTGTCTAGTGTTGTTCAATGCCTGTCTCCACCTGGGCCCGTTACCTTGTCTAGTGTTAGTCAGTGCCTGTCTCCACCTGGGCCCGTTACCTTGTCTAGTGTTAGTCAGTGCCTGTCTCCACCTGGGCCCGTTACCTTGTCTAATGTTGGTCAGTGCCTGTCTCCACCTGGGCCCGTTACCTTGTCTAGTGTTGGTCAGTGTCTGTCTCCACCTGGGCCCGTTACCTTGTCTAGTGTTGGTCAGTGCCTGTCTCCACCTGGGCCCGTTACCTTGTCTAGTGTTGGTCAGTGCCTGTCTCCACCTGGGCCCGTTACCTTGTCTAGTGTTGGTCAGTGTCTGTCTCCACCTGGGCCCGTTACCTTGTCTAGTGTTGGTCAGTGTCTGTCTCCACCTGGGCCCATTACCTTGTCTAGTGTTGGTCAGTGCCTGTCTCCACCTGGGCCCGTTACCTTGTCTAGTGTTGGTCAGTGTCTGTCTCCACCTGGGCCCGTTACCTTGTCTAGTGTTGGTCAGTGTCTGTCTCCACCTGGGCCCGTTACCTTGTCTAGTGTTGGTCAGTGCCTGTCTCCACCTGGGCCCGTTACCTTGTCTAGTGTTGGTCAGTGCCTGTCTCCACCTGGGCCCGTTACCTTGTCTAGTGTTAGTCAGTGCCTGTCTCCACCTGGGCCCGTTACCTTGTCTAGTGTTAGTCAGTGCCTGTCTCCACCTGGGCCCGTTACCTTGTCTAGTGTTGGTCAGTGCCTGTCTCCACCTGGGCCCGTTACCTTGTCTAGTGTTAGTCAGTGCCTGTCTCCACCTGGGCCCGTTACCTTGTCTAGTGTTAGTCAGTGCCTGTCTCCACCTGGGCCCGTTACCGTGTCTAGTGTTCATCAGTGCCTATCTCCACCTGGGCCCGTGGCCTTGAATTATTTTGAATATTAATTTGAATTAGCAGCAACAGTGCTTCAGTGTTTCATCTGCTTGCCCTCAAATATGTGATTATGTGCAAAGCGTTATCAGTATGTCCTTTCTGTTGATACTCCTTATTTCTGTGTGCTGTGCCTGGCATATAATATGTGTGTTTTATGCTTTGCTAAATACATTTCCAAGCAGCATTTTACTAAAGGTCATAATGGAGATTACTGCTAATTTTATTCATCTCTAACACTATGTTTTTTGAAGATATTATGCGGGAAAGAGAAGGCTGTTCAGGAGAAATGAGGTACCTTCAGTTAATACAGTAAACTCTCTCTGCAGTCAGTTTATTAGCATCATGTCAGGAATGATTGATTGACAGCTGTCTGATGTGTTTCTGTTAGAACAGGAAGGCAGGAAGTGGACCAGAAGACCAGTACAGTGACTCGGCTCTCCTAGACTCCCCAGAGGTAAACAGACTATCCGCCACACTAATAAAAAAGGTGTTTAGTCTAAAACCAGATAAAACAGTAAATCTGAGGGAAATTATCTTCATGCATGGACAGATAATTTACCTTGACAAGATTTATTAAATTAAGATAGTTCAATCTAGAAATAAGCATGTTGAACACTTAAAATAAGAACTTGCAGTGCATACGCTGACTTCTTAGAGAACCGCCCACCCTGAACCTTTGGAAAAATATAATAAATGACATATACAGTATGGAACGTATAACTTTCTCTTTGAGATTACAGAAGGTAAAGGGCTAAGATTACAGGGTTAAATGGGTTATAAATCTCACTGAAGCAGGCTGAAATTGTTGTAGATTGTGAACTAAAGTTTATCACCCTGTGGCGAATTATTATATTGTTAATATATATATATATATATATATATATTATATCATATTATTAAATGTGACAAAAGGTTGGTATATGACCTCATCCACCACTGGCTACAGCAGCAGAAGACCACAGCACCACTTTATTAGGTACACCCTGCTAGCTGATAAAATGGTCGGTGAGTGTATAATAAGACTGCTGATCTGTCAAACACATTCAGACCACCAGAGAGAATCTGGATGTTTCTGCCTGTAAATGAAAAGATGCTTATTCAGTCGTATGAATCTATTCCAGTCAGACGGTCGGAGAGTGAAGTCGACAGGAGACGAAGCTGCACCTCCTCCAGCTGCTCAGCAGAGGAGAGGAGGAGCAGACGACTCCTCCTTCTTCTCCAGACCGGCCAAGATCCTCCACAACAGGAGCACCAACAGGAGCATCAACATGTCCAGACCTCCACTCACCCACAGATCTGGTCAGGGTTACAAACTCACATAGAAACACAGTCAACCATGAAGTTGGAATCAAATGTTTTTTTACCTCTTTCCATGAAATGATTGTGACAATGTGATTTATTATTGACAGATAAAGTTAATATCTTCTCAAAACATTATTAATCAATCTCTTCCAAACCAAAGTTATAATAGTTTTGGATTTTTCATCAGTTTTAGTTTTAATTTCGTTGGGATCTTTTGTTCTCAAATTCTTAGTTAGTTTTAATGAGTTTTTAGAGTGAGTTTGCTATTTGTAATTAGTTTTTCTTTTTTGGAAAATGCTTATTTTTAGTGTTTTTATTAGTTTTAGTTGAGTTTTTATTAGTTTTACTTTTATCTCAAAATTTGAACACAAAAGACAAAATTTTATAAAGTCTGTTTAATATGTAAATGTTTCCTCTGAACAGTCTGTCATCTATAGGACTCAATACTTGGTTGACTTGAACTACTGAAGTGGACTTTTCATCATATTCTGATTTATTGAGATGATCCTGTATCATCCTAATATATCGTTATGGTGACAGGCCTTTAATGACTTAGTGACTTTAATGAGTTGTTTGGTTCCAGTCAAGCCCAGCGTGTTTAAAAGAGGACGGAGGAGGAGAGAGGAGGTACGAGGAGCAGAGGAGGTCCACGAGGATGAAAACACAGAGACGGAGCTTCCTGTCGACCAGGTGAGACACACCTTTCAGCTTCATCACCTCATCATCATCATCATCATCACCTCATCAGAGGAAATGAAATGAATGTGTGTCTCGTGTTCTCTGTAAAGAGAGCTGCAGAAACAGTGGAGGACGAGGAGCTGAACAACCACAGAGATCCTCTTCAGAACAACCAGCAGAACAACCAGCAGAACAACCAGCAGAACAACCAGCAGGTACCAATCAGACCAGTTTAACCCTTTAGAGTTTGGGGCTCAACCTCATTATTATCAAGTCATTTTGACTGGATCAACATTTTAAAAATACAAAACACACACACACACACACACACACACACACACACACACACACACAAAAACACAAATTAAAAACACATAAGAAACACACTAAAAAAATACAAAAAACACACAGAAACACAGAACACACACAAAAAACCCACAAAAAAGTTTAAAAAATTACAAAAAAACCCACAAAAATTACAAAAAACACACAAACGCATAAAAACCACACAAGAAACACACAAAACACACAAAAAATAAAAAATAAAAACCCCAAAACACACAGAGCACACACAAAAATTACAAAAAAACACAAACGTGAAAAAATTACAAAAAACACAAAATCTGAAAAATCTCTCCAAAAACGTAATTAAAATCATGTTACTACACTTGGTCGAGGTGTTTTTTTAACCTTTGCTGAAAAAGATTTGATGCATTAAATTGGACATGGAAACTTGTGTAAAAGCCAAAAGAAAGATTATATTAGATTAGATTAGATTTTACTTTATTAATCCCTCAGCGGGGACATTTCTTTGTTCCAGCCGACCACAAAAATTGCACACAAAAACATTTCCCTTTTAGGAAAAGATAAAAAATAAACAATCTAATATAAAAAGACATTTAACAATATACAATATACTATATAAAGTCGTGAAGAAGTCAAAGAGCTCCGCTGCTTCCATGGACTCCAGACGGTTAATTTTAATTTATTAGCTTCTTATCTAAGTGAATAAATGGGAAACTAATATCCTTTACATTCATTCACTCTGAAGCACATTATAGGACATTTTTTCTGCATCGTAAGTGGAAATAAATTGAGGGAATGATTAAAAAAAGAGATGGATCCTGATAGTCTAGATGAGAAAGTTAATTTATGTATCTGTGCTGCGTTTGCTTGATTAAAGACTGTCGGCTGTTAAATATGAGACGTGTGTGATGTTTTCTGCATGAATCCATTTCTGTTTTTCTGAAGAGATATCCACAAATTATAGAAAGTGAGCAGCAGAATGGGAGAGAACACCCACAGGAGCTGAAAGCAGATCAGGTACAGTATGAATATGAGTGGGTGGTTACATTTATATAACAATAACACAGAAGAGAGATTAGTTGTTATACGTGGGATCAGATTATGATATTTCTGTCCTGTAACAGACTCAAGATGTTGTGAAACAGACAGAAAAGACAGAAATAACGGTACAGAAACACACTCCATCAAAAGCTTCTATTGAAGAACACGAACAAAAAGCATTTAGTCAGAATTCAACGTGTCTCTTATTCTGAAAGGACTCGGAGCTGAAGAAGACGTCAAGACCTTCGTCATCTCAGAGGAACAACGAGGAAGAGGAGGAGGTGAGATTATACACGTCACTAAACACTGAAAAAAACAGATAAAAACTGATAAAAAACAGATAAAAACTGATAAAAAACAGATAAAAAGCAGATAACCAAGATCATTTCCCTCAGATTTAATGTTTTATCTGGTTTTTATCTGGTTTTAGACCTTTAGATTTACTGTTTGATCTGGTTTTAGACCTTTAGATTTACTGTTTGATCTGGTTTTAGACCTTTAGATTTACTGTTTGATCTGGTTTTAGACCTTTAGATTTACTGTTTGATCTGGTTTTAGACCTTTAGATTTACTGTTTGATCTGGTTTTAGACCTTTAGATTTACTGTTTGATCTGGTTTTAGACCTTTAGATTTACTGTTTGATCTGGTTTTAGACCTTTAGATTTACTGTTTGATCTGGTTTTAGACCTTTAGATGTACAGTTTGATCTGGTTTTAGACCTTTAGATTTACTGTTTTATCTGGTTTTAGACCTTTAGATTTACTGTTTGATCTGGTTTTAGACCTTTAGATTTACTGTTTGATCTGGTTTTAGACCTGTGTTTCTCTCTCTGTCGTCACTCTAACAGGCCTAACGTTAAATGTGCTTTTTCATTTACTTGTTATAATATTTTATATAACAGGAGAATCAACACGTCGCCTCGTCACTAACAGCAGAACAGAATCATGACGAGGAAAACCGCTGAGTCATCACAACACCACATGATTATTATTATTATTATTATTATTATTATTATTATTATGACGACCTGTACGGAGAAATGAATGTTTTAGTAAAAAGGTAGAACTTCTAACTGTGCTGATGAGCCAAACAACAACATTAAAGGTACTATGTCATGACATTTATATGGATTAATAGCTTTGTGTTTCATATTTTTATTGATGTGTAAACAGAAACAACAGAGGGACAAACGATAGATATATATATATATATATTTTGTTACGTCCACTGACCAAACCAACCAGCAGACAATAACAACAATCAGAAAATCAAACAAAGTCAAAAGTGATGTGAACAATGATGATTTATTTTATGAACAACAGCAGAAAGACACTCAGGTGGAGGAGGATGGACCAGTGATTGGGCCAAAAGAAAGTTAAACAAATATAACAAAAGAAGGCCGATCTGAACTAGCTGTGAAGAAAACAAACAAACAAACAAACAAACAAAAGGCCGAACTAACTTCCCTACAAAAAAGGCTTTTCAGAACAATACAGGGGTGGCTCAACCAATAAACCAATAAACTAACAAACCAATGGAGTAACAGAAAATATCGTACGTGATGTAAAATATACAGGAACCCCAACTCACCTGGTCCAGCCTCACCACCACTAACACCACTAACAAGTCGGATTTTAAACATCCAAGAACACAAACATCAGTCTCACAGACAGAGAACAGAAACAAGATGGCCGCCGTGATCCTCAGAACGGTCCTATTTCAGCCTGAACACCTGGGCTGCGGTCGAATAGTCAAATTTGCTTAGGAACCTTCCTAACTGAGTGAAATGACCCGGAAGTATTATCGTAGCCGCCATGATAAGAGCTGTTGGAATTCTCTAACTGTTAAGGAAAGGAGCTTCAATGCTTCCTTTAGTATCTCCTTTAGCATAGGATACACCGGACCATCCTTTACCAAAGGAAAGGAGGTAATGCCGTCCCACAATTCCTTGCGGTAGCAGCATATAAGGCCGACCGGTCAACATTGGCCGTGGCGTGATGACGTAGACTGAGTGTAAGTGCAGTCGGATTCTCTAAACACCGCCATCGTCTTCTCCTAACTCCTCATGAACTCTCCTTCTCATCTTTCCTTGACCTTGTGACGTTTTCCATTGAGGTTAAGGAAAAGTGGTTAGGAAAGGACTTAGGAGCTGATTTTATTGGACTATTCGACCGTACCCCTAAACGCACCTCCTCTGATTGGCTCCACAGGTGGATCCAATCAGCTGTTAACACCTGAGAACAGAGAGGAGGAGAGCCACAAACACACATAAACACTCCTCTGGCACCTAACATTTATATATATACAAATATATGTATATATATATATATTTATATCAGGGTACGTTAAACATGTTGTAGATTTAGATTTATATAATATTCAGAACAAACAACGGTCACATTAAACCAAATAAACTAAACAATATTTAGATATTTAGACATATTTAGTCTGTATAAAATGATTAAACTGAGCACATAAACACAACAGATACAATACATAAATAATAGTAAAAGAGAGGAAAGAAAGAAGTTGTTACATCGTCACAAAAAGTCCAAGTTTTAGTACTTTTACTGTAGTGGAGTCATTTCACAGTGTGTATTAGTACTTTTACTGCAGTAAATAAAGGATCTGAATACTTCTTCCACTGCTGCTTTGTAGCATAAAATAATGACTCAGTTTGGGAAAATAAAGACGAAGTTTATCATAAAATATTGAGAAATTTTCTCAGAATAATCACTTGACTGTTGGGAATGTTTCTCATTCTGAGATACGGAGTTATTATTTACAGAAAGTTTCTCTTTTCTTTATTTAACTGGAGGAAATCCTGATTCCAGGCAGCAGCACAAGAAGTCATGAAGCCTCTTTATCTCAGAGATAAACAGCTGTTTGTCCTCTCTGAGTCTGAAAATCACTTTATAAATGCTGTTTATTTACCAGTGACATCATCAATAAGGATTCTCTAAAACGTCACATAGTACCTTTAATTCATGTTGTTCTCTTCTAGAAAACAAAACGTGAGCCAGCTGAGATATTAAAGAACAAACTGTCATGATCTCTAGAACAATAAACATATTTTATTGTGTTTATGATGTTGTTATACTTTTAATAAAGATGTTGTGTTTTATTCCATTTACAATATGTACATAAGAAACAATATTTTTGGGATATTTTAAGCCTGAATGTATTTTTGATTTGCAGAAATCATAACATGAAGAGTCGTGTTTTGCCAACAATTTATTAATAAAATATGAGCAGCATCACAAGCTGGACGGATGAACATAAAGTCTCTTTACAGTGTTTTGTATCCATTAAATACTGTGACAATAAATAAAAATATATCACAAAAACATTTCTCTTATTCCTGAAATCTGTGAAACGATGAAGCTCGTTTACACCAAACTGATGGAAATAAAAACATCACAGACATTTACAGAAATTTCCATTTGTTGGGTAATTTTTAGGGCTGCAACTAACGATTATTTTCATTATGGATTAATCTGTTGATTATTTAAACCATTAATCTAGTTGTTTGCTGAAAAAAAAGTATAAAAATATCAATGAGTGTTTCCCAAACCACAAGATGACATCAAAAGACACAAAATGACCGAAAAAAGACACATAAAGACACAAAATGACAAAAAAAATGACACAAAAAATCCCCGAAAAAGAGACAAAGACACAAAATGACCGAAAAAAAGACACAAAAAATCCCCAAAAAAGAGACAAAGACACAAAATGACAAAAAAAGACACAAAAAATCCCCAAAAAAGAGACAAAGACACAAAATGACTAAAAAAAGACACCAAAAATCACCAAAAAGATACAAGATGACCTAAAAAAGACAAAATGACTAAAAATATCAGAGTGTTTCCAAACCACAAGATTTTGTCCTCAAATCTCTTGTTTTGTCCACAAACCAAAGAGATATTCAGTTTATTGTCATAAAGGAACAAAGAAACCAGAAATATTCACATTGAAGAAGCTGAAATCACAGAATTTGGATTGATTGTCTTTAAAAAACTGATCAAACCAATTATTGGATTATCAGAATAGTTGATGATTAATTTAATAATCGATTATTGTTCCATTAATAGAATAATTGTTGCAGCTCTAAACAGGATATTTTTTGTATTTAACTGGAGGAAAAGTGCTTCAGTGGTTGATCTAACTCAGTAAAACATGCCGATACTAAGGCAGCAGGACAAGAAGTGAATGAAAGCTTCTTTATCCTGAGATAAATAAATATGAGTCTCTGTCTCTCTCAGAGGACAGATGGCAGTAAAACGTCCCCATAAACCAGGAGGACCAGCTAACTGGTCCGTTCAGACAGCAGCCTCATCTCTATGGTTTCTCTGTCTCATGGTGGGACGGCAGAGCTTAAAGGAAAGTTAACAACAGGAACTTCTATAGGAGCGTCATAAATCTGGTCTGGTGAACTCTGCATGAACCAGCAGCCTTAAGCCTGGTGGCAGAGTCTCTGGACGGTTTCTATGAGGACCTCTGAGCTTCATTAGGAACCATTCTCCCTCCAGAGATGCTGCTGTCTGGACCTGAACCTGCTCCTCTGGTCCTGCTGCATAAACTACTGATAAAAGGTGTTTAAAAACCAGGTAAAACAGTAAATCTGAGGGAAATGATCTTGCTGCATGGACAGATAATTTACTTTGACAAGATTTATTAAATTAAGATTATTAAATCTAGAAATAAGCATGTTTTGACTCATTTTTTTCTGTTTTACTGTCTCATTTTTTTTTTGCTTTTCTGACAATTTTTTTCACAGTTTTTCTGACGTTTTTTTCTGTTTTTCTGACTCATCTTTTCTGTTTTTTTATTAAATCTAGAAATAAGCATGTTCTGACTTAGTTTTTCTATCTATTTTTTCTGCTTTTCTAACTCATTTTTCTGTCATTTTTTTCCAAACCAAATAATCATCAGGTCACTGATGATTTACAGTGTTTAATGTTGTTGGTCAGCTGGCAGCCTGACTCAGACTCTGGTTCTTGGTCTCTGTGTCATTAATGGAGCTGATCACACACAGAGTGATGCCAGACATGGTGAGGAACATCCCCAACACAGCTCCTACAGAAACAGAGAAACAGAGAGAGGATATGAAAGAGTTTAAAAAGAACATCTTTAAATAGAGAACATAAGCAGTGGAGTATTTCTGAGGAGGAGAAAGCAGAGGAGGGAATTAACTGCTCACTAATATCTTGGATGTGATTTAAACAAACAATGTCTTCTGTCTTATGTAACGTTGATGAATCGTTCCCTGAAACCCTCTGAATGAGTCCCAGAAGCAGAAGATGTCTGACAGCAGAGCTTGGAGCATCCTGACTTGTTTCTGTAGTTTCAGTATAAAATGAGTGACTCACGTTTCCCTCCGATCTTTTCTCCCAGTAGCTTCCCAGTGACTAGAGTGCAGAGGAAGGACAGAGAGTTGGCCACTGGGACGGCTAGAGACATCTCTGGAGAGGACAGAGAGAATATTCATTAGTATTCATTATTTTTTTTGTCATTTTGTGTCTTTTTTTTTGCTCATTTTGTGTCTTTTTTTGGTGATTTCAAAGTTCTGGAAAAGTCCCATGATGCATTGGGACACTCCCACATGTATTCTGATGCATTTCATTGGCCAAGAGACCGAAAATAGGTGGAAAAAACTACAAATACTACAAAACCACGTATCCTCTTTAATGGTAGAATAACACAACAGGTTTTAATGGTAGAAATGCGGGAATGCTTTCCCGCCTTAAATGGGTTAAAGAAAGCTTGCTGTATTAGCGACGTCACACACTGTAGCAGGATGTCACAGTAACAGCTCTGACTGTATCTTAGTACCACTCCATGTAGCTGGTTGTCATAGCGACGCTACATGTAACCAACGCCTCTTTCTCATTCCCCGTTCATCGGCTAGCAGCGAGAGGATCCTCTACACCTCATTAGCTAAACACAACTGGTTGTTTCGGTTTGCCATGTTCTTGCTCTAGAGGGAACATCATCATAATTTGAAGGGGAACCCTAGAGGGCACCCAATATCTTTTACATGTGTAAAGAGCAGCCAATAAGACACTTCCTCTTGTTTTCACCACTCTAGAAGGAAGTTTAGCACTGTACCCCGAGTCCACCACTGATAAGTGCTACAACATGATGCTACATATTATATAAATATTATACAGTTGGCTCATTGAGTGACAGTGTGAGTTTAAAGTGTCTGACCTGTGGTGGACAGTGTGTAGTAGTAGACTAAAGATCCGCTCTGGTTCAGGAGGAACGGCACCAGGTACTGAGGAGAAACACAACGAGGAGGAGGAGGTCAGTAAAGAGGAGTTCAGTTAGATGGAAGATAAAGACAACATGCAAACTGGCAGAAAAAAGAGGGATGTGAGTATTTACCTTGAGGTTGAGGATCAGAAACTAGAGTATTTACCTTGAGGTTGAGGATCAGAAACTAGAGTATTTACCTTGAGGTTGAGGACCAGGAACTAGAGTATTTACCTTGAGGTTGAGGACAAGAAACTAGAGTATTTACCTTGAGGTTGAGGACCAGAAACTAGAGTATTTACCTTGAGGTTGAGGACCAGAAACTAGAGTATTTACCTTGAGGTTGAGGATCAGAAACTAGAGTATTTACCTTGAGGTTGAGGATCAGAAACTAGAGTATTTACCTTGAGGTTGAGGACCAGGAACTAGAGTATTTACCTTGAGGTTGAGGACCAAAAACTAGAGTATTTACCTTGAGGTTGAGGACCAGAAACTAGAGTATTTACCTTGAGGTTGAGGATCAGAAACTAGAGTATTTACCTTGAGGTTGAGGACCAGAAACTAGAGTATTTACCTTGAGGTTGAGGATCAGAAACTAGAGTATTTACCTTGAGGTTTAAGACCAGAAACTAGAGTATTTACCTTGAGGTTGAGGACCAGGAACTAGAGTATTTACCTTGAGGTTGAGGACCAGGAACTAGAGTATTTACCTTGAGGTTGAGGACCAGAAACTAGAGTATTTACCTTGAGGTTGAGGACCAAGAACTAGAGTATTTACCTTGAGGTTGAGGATCAGAAACTAGAGTATTTACCTTGAGGTTGAGGACCAGAAACTAGAGTATTTACCTTGAGGTTGAGGACCAAGAACTAGAGTATTTACCTTGAGGTTGAGGATCAGAAACTAGAGTACTTACCTTGAGGTTGAGGACCAGAAACTAGAGTATTTACCTTGAGGTTGAGGACCAGAAACTAGAGTATTTACCTTGAGGTTGAGGACCAAGAACTAGAGTATTTACCTTGAGGTTGAGGATCAGAAACTAGAGTATTTACCTTGAGGTTGAGGATCAGAAACTAGAGTACTTACCTTGAGGTTGAGGACCAGAAACTAGAGTATTTACCTTGAGGTTGAGGACCAGAAACTAGAGTATTTACCTTGAGGTTGAGGACCAAGAACTAGAGTATTTACCTTGAGGTTGAGGATCAGAAACTAGAGTACTTACCTTGAGGTTGAGGACCAGGAACTAGAGTATTTACCTTGAGGTTGAGGACCAAGAACTAGAGTATTTACCTTGAGGTTGAGGACCAAGAACTAGAGTATTTACCTTGAGGTTGAGGATCAGAAACTAGAGTATTTACCTTGAGGTTGAGGACCAGAAACTAGAGTATTTACCTTGAGGTTGAGGACCAAGAACTAGAGTATTTACCTTGAGGTTGAGGATCAGAAACTAGAGTACTTACCTTGAGGTTGAGGACCAGAAACTAGAGTATTTACCTTGAGGTTGAGGACCAGAAACTAGAGTATTTACCTTGAGGTTGAGGACCAGAAACTAGAGTATTTACCTTGAGGTTGAGGACCAGGAACTAGAGTATTTACCTTGAGGTTGAGGACCAGGAACTAGAGTATTTACCTTGAGGTTGAGGACCAGGAACTAGAGTATTTACCTTGAGGTTGAGGACGAGGAACTAGAGTATTTACCTTGAGGTTGAGGACGAGGAACTAGAGTATTTACCTTGAGGTTGAGGACCAGGAACTAGAGTATTTACCTTGAGGTTGAGGACCAGGAACTAGAGTATTTACCTTGAGGTTGAGGACCAGGAACTAGAGTATTTACCTTGAGGTTGAGGATGATAAACTAGAGTATTTACCTTGAGGTTGAGGACCAGGAACTAGAGTATTTACCTTGAGGTTGAGTACCAGAAACTAGAGTATTTACCTTGAGGTTGAGGACCAGGAACTAGAGTATTTACCTTGAGGTTGAGGATCATAAACTAGAGCATTTACCTTGAGGTTGAGGACCAGAAACTAGAGTATTTACCTTGAGGTTGAGTACCAGAAACTAGAGTATTTACCTTGAGGTTGAGGACCAGGAACTAGAGTATTTACCTTGAGGTTGAGGATCATAAACTAGAGCATTTACCTTGAGGTTGAGGACCAGAAACTAGAGTATTTACCTTGAGGTTGAGGATCATAAACTAGAGCATTTACCTTGAGGTTGAGGACCAGAAACTAGAGTATTTACCTTGAGGTTGAGGACCAGGAACTAGAGTATTTACCTTGAGGTTGAGGACCAGGAACTAGAGTATTTACCTTGAGGTTGAGGACCAGGAACTAGAGTATTTACCTTGAGGTTGAGGACCAGGAACTAGAGTATTTACCTTGAGGTTGAGGACCAGGAACTAGAGTATTTACCTTGAGGTTGAGGATCAGGAACTAGAGTATTTACCTTGAGGTTGAGGACCAGGAACTAGAGTATTTACCTTGAGGTTGAGGACCAGGAACTAGAGTATTTACCTTGAGGTTGAGGATCAGAAACTAGAGTATTTACCTTGAGGTTTAGAACCAGAAACTAGAGTATTTATCTTGAGGTTGAGGACCAGAAACTAGAGTATTTACCTTGAGGTTGAGGATGATAAACTAGAGTATTTACCTTGAGGTTGAGGACCAGGAACTAGAGTATTTACCTTGAGGTTGAGGACCAGGAACTAGAGTATTTACCTTGAGGTTGAGGACCAGGAACTAGAGTATTTACCTTGAGGTTTAGAACCAGGAACTAGAGTATTTACCTTGAGGTTTAGAACCAGAAACTAGAGTATTTACCTTGAGGTTGAGGACCAGAAACTAGAGTATTTACCTTGAGGTTGAGGATGATAAACTAGAGTATTTACCTTGAGGTTGAGGACCAGGAACTAGAGTATTTACCTTGAGGTTGAGGACCAGGAACTAGAGTATTTACCTTGAGGTTGAGGACCAGGAACTAGAGTATTTACCTTGAGGTTGAGGACCAGGAACCTGATCTCTGCCAGCAGCTGGAGGACTCTGTTCCTGTGTTGAACCGTCTCTATTCCTTCGGTTCCTCTCTTCAGGAACGGGTTGGTGCAGCCCCACAACACCGACACCAGCAGGAGGCTCAGCAGCTCCACTAACACACACACACACACACACACACACACACACACACACACACACACACACACACACACACAGCAACTCTGTCACTTCACAAACTATCTAGAAATAACACTAGTGTTGTTAAAATGTGTCTAATTCTGGTCTTCCACCAACACATGTCCCCATCTAGACTAGAAGCTGGAAGTCTTTATAAATCTAGTTTTACTGGATCATCTCCATGGTTCAGTTTAAGGTTATAATCTGTTTCATATCAGTCTTTTCTAGTCTTGGTTTTGATCATATCAAACCTGTTTGTTATGATCCAAACCCAAGACTATGAAACCCAAGACACCCACTTGTGTCTTTTTTTAGTCATTTTGTGTCTTCTTTTGGTCATTTTGTGTCTTTTGTTGTGTCTTTTTAGTTATTTTGTGTCTTTATTGATCTTTCTGTGTCTTTTTTTGCTCTTTTAGTGTCTTTTATTTAGTCATTTTGTGTCTTTTTCGGTCATTTTGTGTCTTTTTTTAGTCATTTTGTGTCTTTTTTTGGCCATTTTATGTCTTTTTAGTTATTTTGTGTCTTTATTTATCTTTTTGTGTCTTTTTTTCCTCTTTTAGTGTCTTTTATTTAGTCATTTTGTGTCATTTTTGGTCATTTTGTGTCTTTTTTTAAGTCATTTTGTGAACTTTTTAGCCATTTTGTGTCTTTTTTGGTCATTATTGGTCTTTTTGTGTCTCTGTTTTAGTCATTTTTGGTCTTTTTTGTGTCTTGTTTTAGTCAAGTAGTAGTAAAACTGCTAAAAGAATCTAGTTGTAGTCTGTAAATAGATGGACAGTCTCAGTGTGAGACTAGAAACTCTCAACACTAAATGTCTCTAGATGTGATCTGATAGTTTTACACTCAGAGTCTTTAACAAGTCAAAGTCTTCTGGTCTATAAGGAGCATTAGGCAGCATATCCTTAGCATTAGCATTAGCATTAGCTGTTAGATATGATCTGTTTGGGCTAGTTCTGTGTGATTAATGCTATAAAAGAACAAAGGGGATACTTAGCTGTATATACCCGGTCTCATATTACATAAAAAATGTTTAAAATGTGGTTAAATCTGCTGATTATTGAGAGAAAAGGAGCTTGTTTACAACTCACCAACAGTCACCATGATAAACAGTCAGAACAGACGCGTTCAGGACTCCCAGCTCCGGCTGTTAGCGGACGTTACTAAACGGCGACATTAATAAACAGTTTGAAGCCTGATGATACATGATTGTTGTCTCATACTGAGACATATATACATATTTACATCTAAGTTTATATATGTATATGGTCTCATTTCTCATTACAATGAGTTAGGTAAAGCACCGCAGGGTTTAGTGACGACAGTCTGAAACATTTTACAACATTTCTTGTGGTCTTGAATGCGTCTTGGTGCTTTTCCAGCGCTGTAGTACCAGAGACCACCAGCTGAGGGCGCAGCGACTAAAAACAAGAACAACACTGGAAACAGGAGCAATATTCACCTCACTGCTTTCCTTTTCTTTCCTTTTCTTTTCTTTTCTTTTCTTTTCTTTTCTTTTCTTTTCTTTTCTTTTCTTTTCTTTTCTTTTCTTTTCTTTTCTTTTCTTTTCTTTCCTTTTCTTTTCTTTTCTTTTCTTTTCTTTTCTTTTCTTTTCCTTTCTTTTCTTTTCTTTTCTTTTCTTTTCTTTTCTTTCCTTTCCTTTTCTTTTCTTTTCTTTTCTTTTCTTTTCTTTTCTTTTCTTTTCCTTTCTTTTCTTTTCTTTTCTTTTCTTTTCTTTTCTTTTCTTTTCCTTTCTTTTCTTTTCTTTTCTTTTCTTTTCCTTTCTTTTCTTTTCTTTTCTTTTCTTTTCCTTTCTTTTCTTTTCTTTTCCTTTCTTTTCTTTTCTTTTCTTTTCTTTTCCTTTCTTTTCTTTTCTTTTCTTTTCTTTTCTTTTCTTTTCCTTTCTTTTCTTTTCTTTTCTTTTCTTTTCTTTTTATTCTTTTCTTTTCAACTTTAAGGTGAAGAAGGGTGAGGGGTTAGAAATAAAAATAAGTAATAGACATCACCATGAAACATCCCCAGCTGATTACTTACATTTATATTATATGTATTATATTGTATACATGACGATTTTCACACACTCCCCCAGGATATCGTTGAACAACAAATATATGTATATATGTATATAAATGTGTATGTATATGTATATATATATATATATATATATATATATATATATATATATATATATATATATATATATATATATATATATATATATATACATATACAACACTATAATCAGGATCATGCAATATTCACCTCACTCCTTCTCTTTTCTTTTCAACTTTAAGGTGAACAAGGTAACAACTAAAAATAAAAATAACTAATAGATATCACCATCATACATATATATGTTTCATTTTGTTTGTAAATTTGAGTCAAAAGATTATTGTCACATTTCAGTAATAAAATGTGATATAAATCAGACTATTAAGGATATAATATAAAATGAAACGGAAAAGTTTGGTGTCTGTACGCGTTATTACAGGCTCAGAGAAAGCCTATTTTAAAAATACTTGAAAATATGTATTTAAAATGCCATCAAGACAAGTGAAAATAGGGTAAAAAAATAAAAAATAAAAAAGAGTTAACTTATAGATATCAACATGCATATTCCCCAGTTGAATACTTACAATTAAGACAATTATTTTTTATTTTTGTTTTACAAGTTTTCTAAAATTGGGTTTAAATGCTCAAATGAGGCATTATCTAAATATCTAATAGACAATAATGGTAAAATAAACCTCTAAATGTGAATGTTGGTTGTTTTCTTTCCATCAGACTAAAATAAGAAAAACAGATCAAAAACCTTCCTCACTTTAAGTCTTTGAGGTTTCATAAGATTTTAATAATCTTCCCCATTTCATATCGTTTTGTCCTTCGTATGAATGTCTCTTAATTCTAACAAACAGCTCAGACACAATTAGAAATATTACATTTTATTTTCATTAAAAGAACCACAAACAATACAAACACAGGGAGCAAATAAAGTGCAAAATCCTTTGGCGTCAGACTAAAAAAAGGATTTACATCAGAGTTATTATTATTATTATTATTATTATTATTAATAATAAACTGACATCCACATGTCTCCAACAATATCTCTGTGTTCTCTTCATATACAAGGTAAAAAAATACAAGGACATTTTATAGATTTATGAAACAAAAACTAATCTGAGAGAATCTGAATACAGTAGAATGCAACATGAACCAGATTTATGATCAAATAATAAAATAAATCTGAAATATCAACACATTTTCCCTCAAACACACAGAGTGAGTTATCTCCTCGTTTCTCTGGAGCTTTTACTGATCCTACATTTACTCAAATGTTCCCTTAGAGCAACGTTTCTTCATCGTGTTAGTCGTGATCGGCAAAAACTACAAAATGCAAAAAAGGTGTTTCTAAAAAACAGGTAAAAACACTAAATCTAGATCTGGGTTTTAAGAGTTAATTTCTTATTTTAAGTGTTCAACATGCTTATTTCTAGATTTGATAATCTTAATTTCTGTCCATGCAGCAGATTTAGTGTTTTATCTGGTTTTAGACCTTTTGTTGCTGTGCAAACTGCTGTTATATTAACGGTGAACTCCGACTGCAGCCGACAATAATAATCCTTCTCCAGGAAGTCTCATCATGCAGCGTCCTTCATGTCTGTTTACAGTCTCTTCATGATGGATTTGATGGATATTCAGCGGCTCCGTGGGCGGAGATCGTCTCTGAGGTCCCAGGATTCAGTCCGCAGACAGTCTGAGGTCCCTGTTAGGTCTGTTAGGTCCCTGTGGTTCTCTAGACCACACTGCAAAAAGTCAGCTCTGAAAAACAAGGGAAAAAGTACAAAAATTAGGTTTATTTTGCTTAAAAATATCAAAATTATCTGCCAATGGAACAATACAATTTGTCTTGTCAAGACTTTCCAAATATCTAATCTCAATGAACCACAAATACCTTAGAATTAGTGTATTCTAACTGATAACAAGTGATTTTTTTTTCTTTGGTCACATTTGCAACATTTAAAATTCTTTATTGAGCATGATAGTTTGGAAAGTAAAAACAAGATTCAAAATCACATTTATGTTGGACTAAAGGAGTAAAAAAAGACACAAAATGACCAAAAAAAGACACAAAATGACTTTCTTCAAAATCATTTTCTTCATACAGCTACAAAGATTTTTATCTGTATGTAGAATATTTTTCTTAAAATTCTTGAAATGAGGCAAAAGCCATGAAATCTTTATATCAAACAAGTGAAACAGTGTAAAACTAGAAAATTTCCTCTGGGGGAATTCTGAAAGGGCCACGGGGGCTACTGCCGGTGTGTGTACACTATGATGAGATTCTTCAGAGATTTAAAACTATGCCCTTTAACCTCAAAATGTGTGTGTGTGTGTGTGTGTGTGTGTGTGTGTGTGTGTGTGTGTGTGTGTGTGTGTGTGTGTGAGTGAGTGAGTGTGTGAAACGTGTATCTGGAGGAGTGTGCGCGCTTGCCCGCACATTTGTGTGTGTAGCGAAAATCGCATAAAGTTACCTCTGTGTGTGTGTGTGCGCGTGTGTTTTTGAAGCATATGTATGCATGTGTGAGGAGTGTGCGCGCTTACGCGCATGTGTGTGTGTATCTGTAACTGTAATCACATCAAAGATCAAAGCAATCAACAGAATTAACTGGCACCTGTTCCGGCTCAGTGACAGCAGCCAGAGGTGGACAGACTGGAATTTCTGGCCTCGAACAGAAAGCATTTTTGGCAAAACCATAATACCTATCATTGATCTGACTTCACTTTGAGCGTCCTGAGTTCTTCCTGAACGTCTACATATGTTTTTTTTTAAGAAAAATTAAAAAATAGCTTTGTTAGAGCGATCTAAAAAAATGTTAGATCTCCCTTTTTCAGAAATCTCCCTGTGTTTTTAATATGGGAGCCAATGAGGCTGTTGGTGGTGTTGGTGGATCATCTGTGCGTCCTACGCCCAAACTATAACTCTGACAGCTTTACCAGAGGATTTTGAGGGAGAAGACTAATTTTCCTATGTTTCTATGTATAAATTATTTCTGTAGAGTGGAATTTGCGGCCTGGAGCGCAGTTTTAAAATGTATTATTATGACACGAACATTCCGTGCAATACACACCCATTATAATCTCAGAATTTCTCCAAAAATGATCATGGTCATTGAACAGGGATTGATAAAAAACTATATGACCTATCGAAACGTGGATTAATACGCCGATACACAAGACTTGTGTCTACTGTTTAAAGTTTAAATGGAGTCTCTAGGTGAAATTATGCCGGAGAAGTAGACTTTTAAAAATCTCCAATTATTGTTCTTTTTCGCTCATTTTTTGTCGGCCATCCCATTCATTTCAATGCAAAATTTTGGGCAGTTTTTGCGACTTACGTCACGAAAAATTTGTATTCTGTAGAGAAAAGTAATAGCACACCGATCCCGATCAAACCGCACGTTTTGATATATAATTTGTCCTGCAACTCTTCAAGTTGTAGGACTAGTAGCGGGACGAAACTGCGTCCGGAAGAGGAAGAAGAAGAAATCCACAGTATAACAGTAGTGCAGCACTGGTCCCATCAGATATTGCTGGATGGGACCAGTGCTGGTGCGATTGCCCCGAGGCCCTAATAAAAACTGCTGACTAAGAAGAACTATTGATCTAAGATATTAAACCTTACTCAGATCTAGTTGTAGCAGGCCTGCCTGGCTGCTATGTGTTCCCTATAGACGTGTCGTGGATGGTGATGGCGGTGGACTGGCTGGTGGTGCTGCCCTGTTCTATCTGGTTCTCCTCCAGGCTGCTGAGCTCTGCTCGGGGCAGCGTGAAGCCGTTCTGCTGGGCCGGGCTGGAGGCTCGGGGCAGCGTGAAGCCGTTCTGTTGGGCCGGGCTGGAGGCTCGGGGCAGCGTGAAGCCGTTCTGCTGGGCCGGGCTGGAGGCTCGGGGCAGCGTGAAGCCGTTCTGTTGGGCCGGGCTGGAGGCTCGGGGCAGCTGGAGGCCGTTCTCTGACATGCTGCCGGACACCGAGTGGACTCCCATGGTGCTCAGCGGCAGGCTGCTGCCTACAGACGTCTTGGGACGAGGTTTAGAGCCTCCACTGGCCCCCAGGACCCTGGAGGCATGAGTCCTCCTGGAGACACACACAACATGTTACTGCACTGAGAAAAGGTCTAAAACCAGATAAAGCAGTAAATCTGAGGGAAATGATCTTGCTGCATGGACAGATAATTTACCTTGACAAGATGTATTAAATTAGGATTATTAAATCTAGAAATAAGCATGTTGAACACTTAAAATAATAATTTAACTCTTAAAACCAGATAAATGACCTAACACTTGTAAATCTAAAGGGTTTTTTTTAATGTTAGTAAGAACCAAATAATTTGCAACATTTAAAATTCTTTATTGAGCATGATAGTGTTTTGAAAGTAAAAAAAAGATTCAAAATCACATTTTATGTTGGACTAAAGGACTAAAAAAGACACAAAATGACCAAAAAAAGACACAAAATGACTTAAAAAAAGACACAAAATGACTTAAAAAGACACAAAATGACTTAAAAAAGACACAAAATGACCAAAAAAAGACACAAAATGACTTAAAAAAGACACAAAATGACTTAAAAAAGACACAAAATGACCCAAAAAAGACATGTGAATTTTTAATCTTTTTTTTTTTTAACTTTCAAAACACTCTCATGCTCAATAACAGCCAGAACTTTAGAGGTAAATTTACAGTCGGGCTCCACGCTGCTTTGTTTTCTAGTCTGGATGATCTGGAGCTTCTAGAGACTTTAGAGGGTTTTTAAGGGTCAGAAGCTAAGAAGGTTGTGAACTTTGACGTGTCAATATGAGTTTCTATCTTCCTGATGAACAGATTAAAGCAGCTGCAGGTGTCTGGTTTCTCCTTGAAGAGATATAAATATCAGCTGTCTGTCTGTTGGTTCTCTACAGGAACGGTTCCGTCAGAGAGGAATGTGGTTCTACCTGTTGTAGGTCTTGAGTATGATGAGGAAGAAGGAGAGGATGATGATGATGCCCAGCACGATGACAGCGATCATAGCTCCAGAACCTGAAACACACAGAGAACCATCAGAACCATCAGAACCATCAGAACCATCAGAGCTGGTTGCTGGCTGCTGTCCTCAGCTAGCTTAGCAACGGCTAACACAACACATATTTCACATATTCCTCATAACTCAGGGAGGCTCTACAACCATCAGATCAGACTGATGACGCAACACACCGTCATTCATCCGCTCATTTACTTTATTATAATCTCTGCCAGAGGGAATCTCTCATGGTGTCCACAACAAACACAGTCACAGGGCGGGTTTATCACTAACACACAACAAACAAACAAACAAACAGACAAACACATGTTCACACTGATAAAAACTGAGCTCTAAGTCAGATTAAATACCTCAGATCAAGGGGATATCTGCTTATTAATGTCTGATCAGATAGTTCTTCTTAGTCAGCAGTTTTTATTTTAGACTGTTTGACTTGTTTGAAGTGTTTTGGTCCTTAATGATCTAAATCAGATATTACAGCTTGTTACTGAGATTTTATCACCTATACTGAGTAAATACATGCTGGAAACTAGAATATCAACAGTCACAAAGCTGTTTCACCAACACTTACAACTATATAGTCAGTTTGTGTCTTTTTAAAGTCTTTTTTTAGTAATTTTTTGTCTTTTTGTGTCTTTTTTTTGTCATATATGTATAAAACTGCTATTTCAAAGTAATAATTTCTTATTTCAAGCATCACTAATAAATCATAACTTTGACATAATTTGACCTCTTCACATATTAAAACAAGCAGCCAGATGGAATTCTCCACTTAATTTGCACTTAGTTGTATATAGTATAT
The DNA here is from genome assembly GCF_030273125.1 of Centropristis striata. Lineage (NCBI taxonomy): Eukaryota > Metazoa > Chordata > Actinopteri > Perciformes > Serranidae > Centropristis > Centropristis striata. The sequence goes on along the minus strand of NC_081532.1, from coordinate 423,341 downwards.
TATTATTATTATTTTGTATATTTTGTATATTGTTAAATGTCTTTTCTTAGATTGTTTTTTATCTTACCTTAAAATTGTGTGATTTTCTGCGGCTGTAACAAAGAAATTTCCCAGCTGTGGGATTAATAAAGTCAAATCTAATCTAATCTAATCAATAGTTTAATGATCAATGAACCAATAGAAGTGTGTATTGTTGTGTAGTGTGTATATAATTAACTAGCACATTAAACTGACTCTTGATATTTAAACATTTAACAAGAAACATTTTCTTGTTCCATTTGCAGATAATTTTGATATTTTTAAACAAAATACACCTAATTTTTGTACTTTTTCCTTCTTTTACATTACATTACATTACATGTCATTTAGCAGACGCTTTTGTCCAAAGCGACTTACAATAAGTGATTCAACCTGATGGTACTAGACATAGACCACAGGAATCAAGTAAGTACAGAACTTTAAGAGCTAACTGTCATTGCTAAGGAGTGCTATATGTTAAAGAAGAAAAGAAGAGAAAAGAAGAAGAGCTTTTTTTTTTTTTTTTTAGTATATCTGTTAGGTGACCATGGCTTAACCGAGGTATTGTTGGAAGAGATAGGTCTTGAGCCTGGTGGAAGATGTCCAGGCTGTCTGAGGTCCTGATGTCGGTGGGGAGCTCGTTCCACCATTTGGGAGCCAAGACAGAGAAAAGTCTGGAGGAGGTTTTGAGGCGAGTTGACCCACGCAGGGTGGGAGTCGCCAGCTGTTTGGCTGATGCAGAGCGGAGAGGACGGGCAGGGGTGTAGAGTTTGACAAGGTCCTGGATGTAAGTGGGACCTGAACCGTTAGCAGCAGAGTATGCCAGAGCTAGAGTCTTGAAGCGTATCAGCCACTGGTAGCCAGTGGAGGGAGCGGAGGAGAGGTGTTGTGTGTGAAAATTTGGGAAGATTGAAGACCAATCGAGCAGCTGCATTCTGGATGAGTTGCAGAGGTCGGATGGCTTTGGCAGGCAGACCTGCCATGAGGGAGTTGCAGTAGTCCAGGCGTGAGATGATCAGTGCCTGGACCAGGACCTGGACCAGGACCTGGACCAGGACCTGAGCTGCCTTCTGGGTGAGAAACGGGCGGATTCTCCTGATGTTATGCAGCAAGAATCTGCAAGATCTGGTGGTGGCGGTGATGTTTGTTGAGAGGGACAGTTGGTTGTCAAGAGTTACGCCAAGGTTCTTGGCGGTTTCTGTGGAGGCAACCACCGTGTTCTGGACAGTGATGTGGAGGTCAGAGGTCAGAGCCCTTCCCTGGGAGGTAAAGTAGCTCAGTCTTGCCCAGGTTGAGTTTGAGGTGGTGCGAGGACATCCACTGGGAGATGTCGGCCAGACATGCAGAGATACGTGCTGCTGCACGTGTTTCAGACTGGGGAAATGAGAAGATTAGCTGGGTGTCGTCGGCATAGCTATGATAGGAGAAGCCATGCGAGTGGATGAGGGAGCCAAGGGAGTTGGTGTAAATCGAGAAGAGGAGCGGACCAAGGACCGAGCCTTGAGGGACCCCGGTGGTGAGTAGACAGGGTTCTGAAACAGAACCCCTCCAAGTTACACGGAAGGTGCGGTCCTTGAGATAGGATTTGAGCAGAGAGAGGGCAGAGCCAGATACTCCCAGGTGGTGAAGGGTGGAGATGAGGATCTGGTGATCCACAGTGTCAAAAGCTGCAGAAAGGTCCAGTAGAACCACAACAGATGAGAGAGAGGCCGCCTTCGCCTTGTGAAGCTGTTCAGTCACAGCGAGAAGGACCAGGAGGTTTGTAAAGATGGAGTAGAGCTTCTTGGGGTTGGAGAATGAGGATTGGATCTTGTTCTGATAGAAAGATCTTTTTCAGCTGAGATCAGAGATGAGAAGGCAGCAAGAAGAGATTGGTAGCTGCGAAGGTCCTCAGGGTGTTTAGTTTCCTGCCACTTCTTTTTGAGAGGAGGCTTTTTGCAGTGCATCATGATTTTGATGTGATACTCCATGTAATTACAACGTTGGTTCCTGTTCTAATGTGCCTTACCACCTAATAGAAATATTAAAAACAAACAAACAAAGAACGAACAAACAAACAAACAGAGGCGTGTTCTCACTCTGGATGAGGATCTGTTCTTGTGTCTTGGTGACGGCGGTGGTGTTTGACGGGACGTTTGTCGTGTTGGTCACAGGAGAGACGGTTGAAGCTGACATCTTCAGCAATAACCTGCAAACAAACAAACAAACAAACAAACAAACAAACACACACTTTAGTCAGCTGAAACGCTACAGTTTAGGGTCTTATTTTCTGCTGCGGTCTTGCTAAAGATGAAGCAAGAATATCAGATGAAATAATGGTGTGATACATTTAATAAACAGTCGACAGGTGGCAGAAGATCAGACACACAGACTAAATATTCACTTCTGACTTTAAACTCAGAAATTCTGACTTTATTCTCAGAATTCTAAATAATCTCTTCCGGATCAAACACATACAGTAGTTCTGTGTTTAAATCAAATCAAAATGACTTTATTTATCCCAGAGGGGACATTCAGTTAGTCTGGTAGAATCTGTTAGAAAGAGACTGATGGCTCATAATTCTGAGTATTTTGTTCATGTGTGTCTCTGATCCTCATCATACAGAGCAGAGGGAGTGAAAGATGTTTTATAGGAACCAGAGGAACCAGACTGTTCTCTGGTTCCTCTGGTTCTCCATGTGAACTTCTCTGTAGTCTGACCTCAGACTGACTGTAAAGACGTGATTGAGTGATTCTCTGTTTGTTCTTTATGTTGCAGCTTTGAGCTCACAGAGCAGCTTCATACATCACTGTCACCTCTACTGAAGCTGTAAAAACATCCTGATATTAGACGTTTATTATCATCAGACAGGAAACAACGTTCAGACATTATGTCACACACTGAAAAAACTGAAATATAAGTAAGATTAAATATATTTTTAGTCATTTTGTGTCTTTTTTGGTCATTTTTTCATCTGTTTTTGTCATTTTGCATCATTTTTTCATCTATTTTTGGTAATTTTGTGTCTTTTTTGATAATTTTTTACATCTATTTTTGTCATTTTGTGTCTTTTTTAGTCATTTTTACATCTATTATTGTCTTTTTTTTCATCTATTTTTGGTCATTTTGTGTCTTTTTTGGTCATTTTCACATCTACAGGCATGGAAACATTCTTGATAATAACCAAAATCATGATCAATAAAACCATGTTAAATGTCTAGATATCAGTTCTTAAATTAAACTCTTATCAGATATTTTTGTTGTTCTCATTATATTTGTCCAAACTAATGAACCTTTAGTTGAACCAGACATTAAAATGAACAAGGAGGTCTAGTAGTTTTTCCATGACTTTGTCAGATGTTCATGTTCTCATTGATCTCAACACATTATAATCTTGATCCGTATCAGGAGGATTTCCTCTGGATCCCTGAAGCTGTTGAGGAAACATCCTGTCAGGTTCTCCTCTCGTTACTGAGGCAGATTTGCATGCTGGGAGATTACAACTCATGCAAACTTCACATCAAATGACTCCGCCTGCAGGAACTCTGTTCCATTAAAGAACGTGATGATAAGAGCTGGTGGAGGTTTCCACTCAGCCTTTGTTCCACAAATGTCACTCGTACTTCACTTTCCACTACCAGCATCATCGTCATCATCACCCAGTTCCTCTTCCTCTTCTCACGCAGGTTAGAAACCATGAGTCACTGAACATGACTCACATTTACATCATAAATATGAAATATATCATCTCATACTTCAAACAAATGGACCTTGAGTTCTACCAGACATTACAATGCATTGCAGAAAACAACTCTGACAAAAAAAGATGTAAAAAGGCCATAAAAGACACAAATTGACCAAAAAAGACACAAAATTACCAAAAGAAACGTAAAATTACCAAAAAAGACACAAATTGTCCAAAAAAAATATACACAAAATTACCAAAAAAGATGTAAAATGAACAATAAAAACGTAAAATGAACAAAAAATACGTAAAATGAACAAAAAAGACACAAATTGACCAAAAAAAGACAATTTTTATGTTTTTTTTCCGACATGAAAAAGCAGCAGTTTTTCATGGTTTTGCAGTTTTGTTACCTTCATAAAGACGTTGTCTCACCTACCTGCAGTGGTGGAAAGTAACTAAGTACATTTACTCAAATACTGTATTAAGTACAACTTTGAGGTACTTGTACTTTACTTGAGTATTTCCATTTTATGTAACTTTATACTTCTACTCCACTACATTTATCTGACAGCTTTAGTTACTTTACAGGTGATGAAAATAAAAAGATCCTGCCTTTATTTAATCACGGCATATTATCTCAGAATATGTTATTATATGATTTATTTCCCCCCAAATGATGACTTATCTCAGAATAAGGACTTTGTGTTGAAAAATGATGGGAAAAGTTTTGCAAAAATATTGATTTTGTATCTTAAAAAAATAAAATAAAAAGGACTTGGCTTTGATGACGAATCATCTTGTGCGTTAACATTTTATTACTTTAACTGTCAGAAATGTGGACGTCTCATTTAGCAACGCTACTTTTTAATGATTCCAGCAGCAGATCAACGCTCTGATACGTTAATGAAGCTGCTGTGACGTTAAACTGCGTCGCTGCAGAGAAACGCAGCTTCAAGCAGATAAAATTAGCATGGGCTATAAAAAGGTGGGAATCCTGACACACCAGGAAGAGATGATTGCTCTCCTGATTACATTTACATTCAGCAGAAAGTATGCAAAGCCTTCTATTTCTATAGCAGCAGACTGATTGAGTTTATGGAGCAGCGTAACGTAATGAGAGCTTGTTGACACACATCAGAAACACTCAGAGGAGCTAGAAACACTACAGCATTACAGGAAGACATGAATGAATGATGGATACAGATATAGATACAGATACAGAGACAGATATAGATAGAGATAGAGCAGCACAACACCAGTAAAACAAACCTCACTGATACACACTGCAAAAACCAGCTGACAAAAATAAGAAATAAATAACTAGAATGAAGCAAATACATGCTGGAAACAAGTCAAATTATCTGCCAGTGCAGTAAGTTAATGTTTCTTTGGAAGAATTCTTTAAGTAAGTTAAAATATCTAGAAACTGGAAAAACAATGATAGCCTGAAATAAATACAAATATATTTATTTTTGACTAATTGTGGGTTGAAAAGGCCAAACGTAGCCAGAAATACTTGAAACTAGAAGTGTTTTGGTGGATAGAAAATGCTTTTGAAATATTTAAACTCCATGCAACTAAAACTCTCAACTGGAGCCAATATTTGAGGTAAAAACTCACCATATTCAACAGTTGAAGAGATTGAAAAGCATGAAAAAGTTCACAATGTCAATCCTAAAAACAAGTCTTTACACAATAAGGTAATTAAATAAACACATAATAATAATACTAATAATTAAATAAGCACATAAAGCTATGGTCAGTAGGTAAATTATACTCAGAACAAGATAATTAAGATACTATTGATAGAAGAAGAAAATACTTGGTGAGCTTCATGTGTTTTGCAGAGTGTTTCAGGTGTTTTAGCTGCTGCTGAAAGATTAGCTGACACACTTTCTCTTCTCTCTCACACACACACACACACACACATACTAGCCTAATTACTTTCTGCCACAGAAACCTCCATTGTTCAGGAATAGTTGGACATGTTGTGAAACACGTATTCACTTTCCTGCAGAGTTACATGAGAAGGTTGATATCACACCCACATCTGGCTGGGCCATATATCCATATAAAACATATATAAAATTACCCTAAAAGACACAAAATTACTAAAAAAAAGACATAAAATGAACAAAAAAGACATAAAATGACCCTAAAAGACACAGATTGACCAAAAAAATGACACAAAATTACAAAAAAAGTCGTATAATTACCAATAAAAAGACACAATTGATAATAATTTTGGTTATTATCAATAAAACCATGTTAACTGTCTAGATATCAGCTCTTATATTAAACTCTTATCAGATGTTTTTGTTGTTATCATTATAAATGAACCTTTAGTTGTACCAGACATTAAAATGAACCAGAAACTGAAGAAAACAAGGAGGTCTAACTTTTCCACGACTGCATATATATATATATATATATATATATATATATATATATATATGTTTTTTTAAATGTAGGCTATACCAGAAGAAGTAAAACACTTCCTTTACTCAGAATGTGTTTTGTTGCCAGAGGTTATGTGACTCGTTGGTTCCTGTGTTTCTGGAGGTAACGTATGGACAGAAACTGTTTCCTGTCTTCACCTTTAATGGAGCGGAAAAGTTTACATTCACCTCCACGCTGGAAACATCGTAAAAGGAGCATTAACAGGCCACAGTCACTCAGAGAGCAGCAGCTCAGAACTGTAACGGCTCAAGACTTTTAGAAATATTCCACAAACTGACATCTTGACTCTTTTGTAATAGGACTCAATGAGAAAGTGGATCAGAATGTGAGCCTGGATACCTGGCTGTAGGTGTTATCCAGCTTCCTGCTGCACAGCAAACATTGCCCAACAACCTCTCAGCGTGTTGACTCACTATTAAGCATCAGATTAGTAATGACATACATCATGTTTCTGTTTGCAGAGGTGACAGCTGCTGATAAGTGAGCAGCCGATCCTGGTGAGGGAAGTTAAACACCTCTGCTCTGGTTTACCTCAGACAACTCTGTATTACAGTCCAGATATCAGCCTTTAGAGTCAGCTGTTTACAGTAAATATACATTAAATATGAATACACATGAAGATTAAAGCTTGACAATTAAATGTATTAAATCCCAACCAGCACAAAGATGCAGGAAACAGACAAACTCTTTGCAGAAATGGCAACTGATGCAACCAAGTTCAGGCAGGAGAGACTTTGTACTAGAGCTGCACAATTAATCTAATTTTAATCGTGATCATGATTTTGGCCGCCACGATTAAATTAACCTGATGGTCGGTGATATTTCCATTTTAAAATGCGTCTCCTGCAGATCTAATCAACACTTTCTACACCAGTAGTCCACCAACCACCAGGGGGCGGGGCCGTTTTTCTCCCCTGAAAACAGCCTGGTTGCTGATTGGATAGAACGCTAAGCAGGATGTGACGTAGTACTGGACGCCACAACAATACGCGACATTGTAAAAGCTGGTGAAGCTGTGTTGGCAACTAAGCAACTTTGTTGCTATATTTAGAGACTTTTCAGACCCCCTTAGAGACTATTTTTCAAGAAAGCAACTGGAGACAAATCCAGAGACTTTTTCTGGTGTTAATGGAGACTTTTGGAGACTCGTTCTTACTCTTCTTAAGGAGCCGCGGGGGCCTGAGGCTCTTCTTAAGGAGCCCCGGGGTCCGGAGGCTCTTCTTAAGAAGCCGCGGGGGCCGGAGGCTCTTCTTAACGAGCAGCGGGGGCCGGAGGCTCTTCTTAACGAGCCGCGGGGGCCGGAGGCTCTTCTTAACAAGCCACGGGGCCGGAGGCTCTTCTTAAGGAGCCGCGGGGGCCGGAGGCTCTTCTTAAGGAGCCGCGGGGGCCGGAGGCTCTTCTTAACGAGCCGCGGGGGCCGGAGGCTCTTCTTAACGAGCCGCGGGGGCCGGAGGCTCTTCTTAACGAGCCGCGGGGCCGGAGGCTCTTCTTAACGAGCCGCGGGGGCCGGAGGCTCTTCTTAACGAGCCGCGGGGCCGGAGGCTCTTCTTAAGGAGCCGCGGGGGCCGGAGGCTCTTCTTAACGAGCCGCGGGGGCCGGAGGCTCTTCTTAACGAGCCGCGGGGCCGGAGGCTCTTCTTAACGAGCCGCGGGGCCGGAGGCTCTTCTTAAGGAGCCGCGGGGGCCGGAGGCTCTTCTTAAGGAGCCGCGGGGGCCGGAGGCTCTTCTTAATGAGCCGCGGGGGCCGGAGGCTCTTCTTAACGAGCCGCGGGGCCGGAGGCTCTTCTTAACGAGCCGCGGGGCCGGAGGCTCTTCTTAACGAGCCGCGGGGGCCCGAGGCTCGTTAAGAAGAGTAAGAACAAGTCGAAGCGGCCCAGTCCAGAAGTGTTGAAGAAATCAATGGTCTAATGATTTTACATTTCCATGACTATATATTTTTTGGTCATTCTGTCTTTTTTGATCATTTTTACATCTACAGTCATGGAAACATTCTTGATAATAAACAAAATCATAATCAATAAAACCATGTTGAATGTCTAGATATCAGCTCTTAAATTAAACTCTTATCAGATATTTTTGCTGTTATCATTATATTCGTCCAAACAAATGAACTTTTAGTTGAACCAGACATTAAAATGAACAAGAAACTGAAGAAAACAAGGAGGTCTAGTAATTTTCCCAGCAGCTTCAGTCCGTACTAGAAGTTAAAGTAAAATGATCACGTCTGGAGTCAGCATGTGTTTGCATCAGTCATTCTTGGTGCTCAAACAGTCAAAGTTGACTGACAATATTTCCCAAATGTTGATTTTAATGTTAAGCTGCCAGACATAGTATCATTATTATCATCATTATTATCATTATCTTGCAGGGAATTCACCAGTGTTTCTGTTGACATTCCTGCTGGTGTAAATTCTAAAATTGACTAGAGGAATGTTCTGTTTGTCTGCTCTGTTCCTTGTGTAGATAGAGAGACTACAGCTGGTTTGTTGTGCAACTCTGTGTTGCACAATGTCAGTACAGAGCCTGGCCACTTTATTAGGTACACCAGAACAATGTGATGCAATAATACAACAGCTCTGTCATTCATTCTAATGACAAAGATTGCAGATTTTCAGGTTTGTTGACTCTGTCAGAAAGGGAATCATTCTACTTTCTGTTTAATATTCAGGTCACCGCACTGTAAAAAATAACAACAACTGTTGTTTTTATGGTAAAAACCAGCAGCAGAACTTTACCGTAATAAATACGGTGCAACTTTTTCTAATATTACGGTAAAATGATATTAACACTATTGATTTCACGTTTCAGATTGTAATTTTATTCCATATTTTACTGTATAAATAAAAAGTTTTTCCATCAAAAGAAAAGCTGTTCTGCCATATAGTTGACAATAATTGAGGTGAACAGATATTTACTGGCATTAACCCTGCAGGTTCATCATCAGGGAGCATGAGTCAGTCCTCACAACGGGGCGTGTCCTCAGAGGAAACCACCCTCCTGATTACTGATTACAGGTTTGGAGAGTAAGAATCATCTGAGTGGACACACCTCATCATCATCATCATCATAATCTAATATTAAACCACCTCCCACTGACCTCGTCACTCCAGGAAACATCCTGGAATAAAACAGGATGTTTCCTAAACCATAATCACTCCGAGCGACGCACATTAATCAAAGAGTTACGCATGAACAATAAACTAATTAATAATAATTAATAATAATTAATACATGTTGAAAGATGTTCCATGCAACTTCTCACGTCACTGCTGAGTTTAACCAGAGGAGGAAGAAGTATTCAGGTCATTTACTGCAGTAAAAGTACTAATACACACTGGGAAATGACTCCACTACAGTAAAAGTACTAATACACACTGTGGAATGACTCCACTACAGTAAAAGTACTAGTACACACTGTGAAATGACTCCACTACAGTAAAAGTACTAATACACACTGTGAAATGACTCCACTGCAGTAAAAGTACTAATACACACTGTGAAATGACTCCACTGCAGTAAAAGTACTAATACACACTGTGAAATGACTCCACTGCAGTAAAAGTACTAATACACACTGTGAAATGACTCCACTGCAGTAAAAGTACTAATACACACTGTGAAATGACTCCACTGCAGTAAAAGTACTAATACACACTGTGAAATGACTCCACTGCAGTAAAAGTACTAATACACACTGTGAAATGACTCCACTACAGTAAAAGTACTAATACACACTGTGAAATGACTCCACTACAGTAAAAGTACTAAAGTATCAGCATCTTAATATACTCAATGCAGTAAATCCCTCCGGTGACTGTTATACTAGGAGATTTTTAAAAATAACTAAAAGAAAAAAACAGCCGCGGGGGTCGGAGGCTCTTCTTAAGGAGCCGCGGGGCAGAGTATCAGCATCTTAATATACTCTATGCAGTAAATCTAAATCTAGTTAAAAATAACTAAAGAAAAAAACAGTAAATCATTGCATCTGATATGAAACTGTCCATCACCTAATGAACAGAGTGGCTGTGACCTGCAGCAGATGATGTCTGTGTGTTTGGAGACAGACAGGAAACAAGTCAATGTGTTGCTGCAACAAAACGTATTTCAACCACCTAAACAAAGGCTCACCCTGAAAATGTTGTTCTTATTTATGTGTACTATATTTTGTTGCTACTCACAGACGTTTTATTACTCTACTTCTTCACAACCATAACACTCAAATTTATTCTCACGGCATTCTAACCAAAGAAAGCTGCGGCAGAGCTCGAAGCATCTATACACTCATTAAAAGTGATCAGACCTCCTTGTTTTCTTCAGTTTCTGGTTCATTTTAATGTCTGGTTCAACTAAAGGTTCATTTGTTTGGACAAATATAATGATAACAACAACAATATCTGATAAGAGTTTAATGTAAGAGCTGATATCTAGACATTTAACATGGTTTTATTCATGATGATTCTGGTTATTATCAATTAAACATGTTAAATGTTCCTTTAGTTGAACCAGACGTTAAAATGAACAATACATTGAAGAAAACAAGGAGGTCTGATGATAGTTTAAGTGTTTCTAGGCAGAGGAATGTGTAACTAACTGGATCACTGTGACGTATCTCCTCCTCCTCCTCTTCTTCTTCTTCCTCTTCTTCTCCTCTTCGTCATAATAACAGTTTGTTTGTTGTTCTCCAACATAGCAGCTGTTTGCCAACAGGCCACATCCAATATCCTCCTTCCTCCCTCAGTCAACATCATTTATTGCTTTTTCACAACGGGAACTATTTAGTTTCCTCTTTTATATTTTATACGAGGTAAAAACAAAGCTGATGCTGATTCCTCTCAGCTCATCTTCCTCCTGATGAACAACGAGGAAGAGGAAGAGGAGGAGGAGGAAGAGGAGGACTGGTTGTTCATCAACAGCTTCATCAGTCAACATTTGATCAGTCAGCAGCTTATTAAGACTCAGATATTAGTTCAGTCTCCTGCGTCATGATGGACATTTACCAGACGGTTTGTTGTCCAGATGTCTCACTGCTAAAACATGAAGCTCACCAAGTATTTTCTTCTTCTATCTATCAATAGTATCTTCATTATCTTGTTCTGACTATAATTTACCTACTGACCATAGCTTTATGTGCTTATTTTAACAACATGTGTCTTTTTTTAACTAAAATGAGTGAATAACCTCTTCACAGGGGTTTCAGTCTGGACTAAAGGACTAAAAAAGACACAAAATGACCAAAAAAAGACACAAAATGACTAAAAAGAGAGAAAAAAGACACAAAATGACCAAAAATACACAAAAGGACAAAAAAGACACAAAATGACACTGTAATTTACACTGTTTAATTTACACTGTAATTTCCCAGCTTGGGATAAATAAAGTATATCTATCTATCTATCATGACCAAAACAAGACATAAAATGACTAAAAAAAGCAACAAAATGACAAAAAAAAAGACACAAAAAGACAAAAAAAGCAACAAAATGACAAAAAAGATACAAAAAGACCATTTTTATGGGCGTATCAATGGAGGGAGTCAATATTTGATCAGTCAGTCAGCAGCAGGTTATTAAGACTCAGATATTAGTTCAGTCTGAAGTTAGAGGAACAAGTTTTTTACCCTAAAATCTACAGACATTTTTTACAGTGTGTTATTGTATTTATAGACTTCTTCTTAACTCGGGTTGTCACCATACTAACATGTTCAACTGGATACTGATACTCAGGAAAAGATACTCGATACCATTTTAGATACCACAAGGATAAAAACAAAGACCCAAAATTATTAACAAGAACAATGCAACATGTAAAAATGAACAGAACCACAGGTTAAATATTTATAATAAAAAAGAAACTGCAGCTATGATAACAAGCTTCAGGTCTGAGGTAGTGCAGAAAATAAATAAATACAATAAACAATAACAATTAGAACAATATTTTGTTGCTGTGCACAATATTAGTTAAGCTTGATGAGTCGACTTTTCTCTGCTTCATTCTGGGACTAAAAGAGAAAATAACTCTTTTCACTCACCAACATTTATATAAACTTATTAACTCTGAATGCTTATGTAACTGACACGGTGTCAGTTAACCTAATATGGGCGTACTACCTGCCTGATTTATTTATTTATTTACGTTGTTTATAATCATTCGTCAGACGTCAGTCTTTAATTGCTAGCTGCGGCTAACGGCTAATAATAACATTAAAAACATTAATGCTACGATAACATCAGTAACAGTTTGAAACAAAGTCACTAACCTGTCGAAACTCGATACTTTTGATAATGAGTATCGTATCCGGATACAAAGTTTAGTATCGATACTTGTTTGAGTCTCGATACTTTTGACAACTCTTTTCTTAACAAACAACAGAGTTGAGACAGAAGTTAAACTACCTGTCAGCAGGTTTACACAACAGATTCTCAGCTTATTGTTCATGTGGTTACTAACCATGACGGATGGATATTTATAGAGAGGAGACAGAAATAAAAGAGCTGTCATGTGACGGAACAAACACGTCATTATTCACGTTAAAGCTTTTAAAAAGACGTTATAGACAGACTGATGCTCATTTTACATGAAAATTTTATATTTTTTACAGTAATTTTTAATTTTTTTTACAAGTTTTTTGCTTTTCCTTGATTTACGGTGATTAAAAGCGTTACTACGGTGATATACAATTTTTAATTTGACGCCCTATTTCTGATGTAATTAGACAGTTTTACTACAAACACAAACATCTACAAACATTTTTTACAGTGTAGAAAATTCACTCACTGTATTTTTTACGGTGAAGCTCTGGCGACCACAGCTGCTGGTATTTTACACTAAATTAAACTGATTTTTTTTACAGCGTAGTAGAGCTGGTTTCCCGTTGAGCTGCTCTTCTCATTCTAAAACATTTTATTAATCTAACAGATGAAACATTAACAGATCAGTGAGAGTTTCCTGATATAAATCCCCATTTTTACAATCAGCGTTGATGATGAAGATTTTAGTTTAGCATCGTGAAAAGCAGCTTGAGACTCTTTCTATTATTATTATTATTATTATTATTTGTATGTTCTGGTATGTCCAGTGTGTTTTCTAAAGCTGGTTAACAAAGCATATTTTCAAATAATCAGAGGTGAAAATGACAACAGAAGAAAGCCGATATAATAACAGCAGAGTGGTTATTATGTTCAGAGTCAGACAGAAGATCATTTCTCTCTTCACGTGAAAATCACTTCATTTACACTTCTTATGTTCAAAAGACACAAAATGACCAAAAAAAGACACAAAATGACTAAAAAAATACACAAAATGACCAAAAAAATACACAAAATGACCAAAAAAATACACAAAATGACTAAAAAAAGACACTAAAATGATCAAAAAAGACACAAAATGACGAAAAAAGACACAAAATGACGAAAAAAGACACAAAATGACCAAAAAATACGTAAAATTACCAAAAAAAATACATAAAACAACACAAAATGAGTGAATAACTCTTCACAGGGATTTCAGTCTTGTGTAAAGACTTGTTTTTAGGATTGACATTATGAGCTTTTTCATCTTTTCAATCTCTTCAACTGTTGAATATGGTGAGTTTTTACCTCAAATATTGGCTCCAGTTGAGAGTTTTAGTTGCATGGAGTTTAAATGATATTTCTAAAGCATTTTCTATCAGCAAAACGTGCTCGTTTCAAGTATTTCTGGCTTATTTTAATGTTACTACAGTCGGGCTTTTCAAGACACAATTGATCAAAATAGATATTTTTGTATTTATTTCCAGACATCATTGTTTTTCCAGTTTCTAGATATTTTTACTTATTTAAATAATTCTAACAAAGAAACATTAACTTACTGCACTGGCAGATAATTTGACTTGTTTCCAGCATGTTTTTGCTTCATTCTAGTGATTTATTCCTCATGTTTAGTTGATAATCTAACTGTCTGAGTGGAGACGTGATTATATGTTCATATATATATATATATATATATATATGAACATATAATCACGTATATATATATGTATATATATATATATATATATATATATATATATATATATATACGTGATTATATGTTCATCATGTTTTTGACTCGTTTCAGCAGCTTATAAACTGATTTCTAGGAGTTGTCTCTGTTAGAAGAGTAAAGTTTCCTGTTCTTCTGCTGTTTGATCATCATCAGTCATTCCTCTAATAGTTTAATAGTTAATAACTATTATTATCATTATACATTCCAGCTGCACCTTCAACCAGCTGAGGATAAAATTAGACTCTGGCTCTGATATAGAGGTCAGTATGTATTAAACATTATGTACACGTGTGTTAAGCTTTTATTATTAGAACCTGTTTCACTTTGATCATTACACAGAGAAACAAGAGTTAGAAGGCAAAAAGACGTTTTTTGAGAAATTATTATTATTGAGGTAAATTAGGTCAATCAGATACTATTGGTAGATAGAAGAAGAGAATACTTGGTGAGCTTCATGTTTTAGCAGTGTAACTGTAAGCTGTTTTCTATCAAACAGCCTTTTATCATCAATCAGAGATCAATAGACTGATAAATAAAGAGAAGTGATATTTAATCTGCCACTCTGACGTAAATCTGGTTCAACAGTAAAAGTCGGTTTGAGAATCAGAGACCTGTCTGGAATGTGAGCTATTCCCTTTCACCTGAGACTCACCTGCACACACACACACACACACACACACACACACACACACACACACACACACACACATACACACACACACACAGAAACCAGGTGTAAAATGACTTTTAACCAGCAGAGAGGAAGTTTAGAGGGAAACAGTGAATGTGAGGAGCTTACCAAGCGTCTCCTCTTGGACTGGTTCTCCTGGTGGAGCCTCCTGCTCCTCCTCAGCTGACGGCTCGGGGCATAGTCCACCGGAGGAGGACCGACAATCACAGCAGGAGGAGGACCGACAATCACAGCAGGAGGAGGACCGGAGGAGGAGCGGCGAGTCAGACCGAGTCACTCGGAGAGGAGGAATTAGTCCAAACAGCCACAAACAGACACAAAAGAGCCTAAAACCAGCTGAGATGACTGTGTGTGTGGTTTCAGAGGGAATCAGAGTGTTTGTGTGAAGAGGAGGAGGAGGAGGAGGAGGAGGAGGAGGAGGAGGAGGAGGAGGAGGTGCCTGGCCTGTAGCTGCTCCTCTCTCAGAGTAATATTGTCGGCTGCAGCTGGTTTTTCCGGTCGGTCCGCCTGGCCCCGAGGCGTTCCGGCTGCACATCAAAAAGAAAAAGTCTGGTCTCTGTCGTCTGCTGGACGGCTGCTTCTCCTCCACGTCTCCCACGTCAGGAGGAGGGAGGAGCTCTGCTTCAGTCAGACACCATGAAGAAAACATCAAAACACTAAAAATACACTGCATGTTTCAGATTGGTGACCCTGTGCACCTGTGCATGTATATACACTGATAACAAGGACTAAAACCAGATCAAACAGTAAATGTAAAGGTCTAAAACCAGATCAAACAGTAAATCTAAAGGTCTAAAACCAGATCAAACAGTAAATCTAAAGGTCTAAAACCAGATCAAACAGTAAATCTAAAGGTCTAAAACCAGATCAAACAGTAAATCTAAAGGTCTAAAACCAGATCAAACAGTAAATCTAAAGGTCTAAAACCAGATCAAACAGTAAATCTAAAGGTCTAAAACCAGATCAAACAGTAAATCTATAGGTCTAAAACCAGATCAAACAGTAAATCTAAAGGTCTAAAACCAGATCAAACAGTAAATCTAAAGGTCTAAAACCAGATCAAACAGTAAATCTAAAGGTCTAAAACCAGATCAAACAGTAAATCTAAAGGTCTAAAACCAGATCAAACAGTAAATCTAAAGGTCTAAAACCAGATCAAACAGTAAATCTGAGGGAAATGATCTTGCTGAATGGACAGATAATTTACCTTGACAAGATTTATTAAATGAAGATTATTAAATCTAGAAATAAGCATGTTGAACACTTAAAATAAGAAATTAACTCTTAAAACAAGATGAATTAAAGCTGTAAGCAGCGATGAAAAAGAGAAGAAAAGTCAGAAAAACAGGAAAAATTGTCAGAAAAACTGAAAATGAAAAAAATATTATTTTTTTTTATTAATTATCCTTAAAATAATAAATGAACTCTTAAACCAGATAAAGTAAAGCTGCCAGCAGTGATGAACTGGCCGAGCAGAGTGACCTGATGATTATTTGGTTCTTACCAAGATAAAAAAAAACTTTAGATTTAGAAGTGTTAGATCATTTATCTGGTTTTAAGCGTTAATTTATTATTTTAAGTGTTCAACATGCTTATTTCTAGATTTAATAATCTTGTCTCCTCTATTTGTATTTGACCTATTTACTTGCTGTCTTTTATATTTGTATTTCTTTTTATTATTTTAGGGACTACAGATGTAAACCAGCAGCTTTGCTATAATCCGTCATGTTTACAGACGTTTCTGATGTTCTTTAATGTCCCGATCCAGAAATACAGCAGTAAAGAACACTAATGTTGTGTTACAAGTGTTGGAATGGAGCTCATTGTCTGTTAATAAAAGAAAAGAAAAGCTGCTGCAGACAGAATCTTTTCTCTACAAACACACCCAGCACCTTTGGACATGCATTGTGATTGAGTTAATTTTCAACTACATACATAAAAAGTGTTTGTGCAAAGATGAATGGAAATGTGATAACTCTGAAACCACAAAGTCACACAAAACGTGTAAAAAAGGTGTTTAAAAACCAGGAAATGATCTCGCTGCATGGACAGATAATTTACCTTGACAAGATTTATTAAATTAAGATTATTAAATCTAGAAATAAGCATGTTGAACACATAAAATAATAAATGAACTCTTAAAACCAGATAAAGTAAAGCTGCCAGCAGTGATGAACTGGCCCGAGCAGAGTGACCTGATGATTATTTGGTTCTTTTTGTGTCTTTCTTTGGTGTTTTTTTTGTGTTTTTTTTTCTTTTTATGTCTTTTTTTGTGATTTTACGTCTTTTGTTTCTTTTTGTGTCTATTGTTGGTCTTTTTTTGTGTCCTTTTTTTAATTTATTTTTTGGTATTTTAGTGTCTTTATTGGTCTTTTTTTTGTCATTTTGTGTCATTTATTTTTTTGTGGGTTTTTTTTGGCTTTGGGGGGGTGGTGAGATTCAGTTTTTTTTTGGTCTTTTGCGTCTTTATTGTGTCTTTTTGTGTCTTTTTTGTGTCTTTTTTGGGTCACAAAAATGACCAAAGAAGAAGTAAAAAGATGAAGATAAATTCAAGATAAATGAAATCTGCCAGCAGCGATGAAAACCAGTCAGTGTTGAGCCTTTGTGAGACTCTGTAACTAAACTTTATTTGTGCAGACACGTTGCTCTGATTGGCCTGATGGCCTCCATTCAGCTCAGCGCTGGTTCAGAGCTGTTACATAATCCAGGAAGCTCCAGTTTCAGAGGAAAAGACAAACAGCTTCCCAGCATTGTGCTGGTTTCACTCCAGTACAAACGGTGTAAACACCCTGTCTGGAAATGGGTTTGAACAGAATGAAAAGACAAATGGATCAACACACTGCAAAAACCAACTGACAAAAATAAGAAATCAATAACTAGAATTA
Organism: Centropristis striata; assembly: GCF_030273125.1. Taxonomy (NCBI): domain Eukaryota; kingdom Metazoa; phylum Chordata; class Actinopteri; order Perciformes; family Serranidae; genus Centropristis; species Centropristis striata. The sequence continues at coordinate 405,598 of NC_081532.1, read as the reverse complement.
AGCAAATACATGCTAGAAACAAGTCAAATTATCTGACAGTACAGTAAGTTAATGTTTCTTTGGAAGAATTCTTTAAATAAGTAAAAATATCTAGAAACTGGAAAAACCAAGGCCAACTATAGTAACATTAAAATAAGCCAGAAATACTTGAAACGAGCACGTTCTGGTGATAGAAAATGCTTTTGAAATATCATTTAAACTCCATGCAACTAAAACTCTCAACTGGAGCCAATATTTGAGGTAAAAACTCACCATATTCAACAGTTGAATAGATTAAAAAGCATGAAAAAGCTCACAATGTCAATCCTAAAAACAAGTCTTTACACAATAAGATCATTAAATAAGCACATAATAATAATACTAATAATTAAATAAGCACATGAAGCTATGGTCAGTAGGTAAATTATACCCAGAAGAAGATAATTAAGATACTATTGATAGATAGAAGAAGGAAATACTTGGTGAGCTTCATGTTTTTTGCAGTGCATTTGTTATTTACTTTTTAGGGATTATAATAGTTTATGAATAAATCACTGCTATCTAAAACTAACAATAATATGATCTTTTTATTAGTTTTTTATTAGTACGGAAGTTAGTTTCCAGTTCACATATATATTCGTTAAGAAGAGCCTCCGGCCCCCGCGACTGGTTAAGAAGAGCCTCCGGCCCCCGCAGCTGGTTAAGAAGAGCCTCCGGCCCCCGCGACTGGTTAAGAAGAGCCTCCGGCCCCCGCAGCTGGTTAAGAAGAGCCTCTGGCCCCCGCGGCTCGTTAAGAAGAGCCTCTGGTCCCCGCGGCTCGTTAAGAAGAGCCTCTGGCCCCCGCGGCTCGTTAAGAAGAGCCTCCGGCCCCCGCAGCTCGTTAAGAAGAGCCTCCGGCCCCCGCGGCTCGTTAAGAAGAGCCTCTGGCCCCCGCGGCTCGGTAAGACGAGTAAGAACGAGTCTCCAAAAGTCTCCAATAACACCAGAAAAAAGTTGCTGGATCTGTTTCCAGTCTCTTTCTTGAAAAATAGTCTCTAAGGGGGTCTGAAAAGTTGCTTAGTATATCAACAAAGTTGCTAAGTTGGCAACACTGCTTCGCCGGCTTTTACAAATGTTGCGTGTTGTTGTGGCGTCCAGTACTACGTCACATCCTGCTTAGCGTTCTATCCAATCAGCAACCAGGCTGTTTACAGGGGAGAAACACGGCCCCGCCCCCTGCTGGTTGGTGGACTACTGGTGTAGAAAGTGTTGGTTAGATTTGCAGGAGAGACGCATTTTAAAATGGAAATATCACCGACCATCAGGTTCATTTAATCGTGGCGGCCAAAATCGTGATAAAGATTAAAATTTGATTAATTGTGCAGCTCTAGGTTGCAGGTAACAACCAACTAAACACGTTTCTACACAAACCTTTCGAAGCATGTCGGTGAACTACGGTGAACTACAGGAATCATTAAAACATTAAAGGCTCTGATGTCTGGTTGGATCATTACGGACTTGTGTAAGGATCGAGATATAAAGGTGATGTGAAGGGATCATTAATGCTCCAAACACACCAAATAGAGTCCTGTTACCTATAACCTGTAATACCATGTAATAAAGAATTTCTTCCCGGTAAAGTCCCACATGCAAGCTGCTGCTATATAGATATATTTTCATAAAGGGCTTCATATGAAAACATTTGCATGCTACAAAATGAGCCGAAATATGAAATGCAAATAGTGCTATTTAGTGATATTCGCTGTTTGACATGGAGAAGATAGAAATAAGTTCCAACAACGGGACATGAATGCTGGTCTCCTGGTTAAAGTAGAGAAACACACTTTAATCAACACTATAATACTATAATACGTCCTCACCTACTGTCCTATATTGTAATTTTATCTGTTTTACTCTTATTGCAGCACCCACGCTCATCAGGCAGCCTGCTGGCTTTTAATATTATATTGCTTCTTCATGTGTGATAAATTAATTCTAGTTGATTACTTTTCATAGGAAATCATGGTAACACTTTATATTAGGGAACACAGATTCAACATTAATTAGTTGCCTATTAGCATGTAAATCAGTAACATATTGTCTCTTAATGAGTCATTATTCAGTAGTTATTAATGCCTTATTCTGCATGGCCTTATTATACAACCAGTAAGACATTAACTAAGAGTTTTCCCTCAATAACCTCAGAATTATTGATTATTAGTAGTAAGTAAGGAAGTTGTTGTATATGAGTTATGATCTTAATATAATAATAATAATAATAATAATAATAATAATAATAATAATAATAATAATATAATATGGCTCCTTCTGGATGATTGATGAGGATTGGTAGATTATAATGTCAATCATTACTCTACAAAGTGGCTCACTGGGAGACTAACATTGGTGAAAAGTGACCCACAGTGTAGATTAATGATTGACATTACAATATATTGGACATATTTGACCAAAAAACATAGTTAAGGGATTGCTAAAGTTGTTACAGAACATTCTCCGGGGACCACAAATATTTAAAACTTATCACATTTTAACAGTGAGACGTTTAATCCTTGAGATATTTACAGAGCTGTCATGGGGGTCATCCCTATGTCCCTTTTTTAATTTTTTCTTTTTATAGAAAAAAAGGCTATGTTTCCCGTTTCTCCCAAAAAGGGTCCTATGTTCCCCTGTAGCAATACATATGGGGGAGCATAGGACCCTTTTTCTGAAAAATGTTCCCCACTGTTGCGGGGTTAGGGTTAGGGTTAGGGGTTAGGGTTAGGGTTAGGGGTTAGGGTTAGGGTTAGGGTAGGATTAGGGGTTAGGGTTAGGACTATTTGCCATGGAATTTGGCAGTAATGGTGGAAAAAATAACAGACATACAAACATCCTTTATGGGAAAAACGTGGGAAAAGGGTCCTATGTTCCCCAGTCTCATACAAGGAGGAACATAGAGACACTCCCCATTTTAACGGTGAGCTGTTTAATCCCTGATGTATTTACAGAGCGGTCATGCTAGCAGCTAGCCCATTAGCTGCTTTAGCCCGTTAGCTGCTGTAGCCCGTTAGCTACTGTAGCCCGTTAGCTGATGTAGCCCTTTAGCTGCTGTAGCCCGTTAGCTGATGTAGCCTTTTAGCTGCTGTAGCCCTTTAGCTGCTGTAGCCCGTTAGCTGCTGTAGCCCTTTAGCTGATGTAGCCCGTTAGCTGATGTAGCCCGTTAGCTGATGTAGCCCGTTAGCTGCTGTAGCCCTTTAGCTGCTGTAGCCCTTTAGCTGCTGTAGCCCGTTAGCTGATGTAGCCCGTTAGCTGATGTAGCCCGTTAGCTGCTGTAGCCCTTTAGCTGATGTAGCCCGTTAGCTGATGTAGCCCGTTAGCTGATGTAGCCCGTTAGCTGCTGTAGCCCTTTAGCTGCTGTAGCCCTTTAGCTGCTGTAGCCCGTTAGCTGATGTAGCCCGTTAGCTGATGTAGCCCGTTAGCTGCTGTAGCCCTGCGCGGCTAAATAATAAGTTCCTAGAAACCACAAGCACCTCGCTGCCATTGTGATCCTTTGATAAGTTCTCCTAATTACAAACTGACTTTATTAACAAAACAGATAAGAGAAGTGATTTTATCTGACAGTATAAAGCAGCGTTAGTCTTACAGCCAACATTTATTTCCTGAGGGAGATTAAAGTGTTTACAATCTCTTTTTACTTATCACTTTATTGCATTAGGAGAGTTTGATTTAAAAGCTGAGGTAAATGTTTGAATGGAGCCAGAATAAACCCATTACACAGGATCTGTTGAGTGTTTATTTCTAAGGAACCACTTTACTAAAAACTCACTGTAAACACACTTCAAGACTAATGCATCACTTTAGAGTCCTGCATTATGCAACATATACACCAGAAGACTTTAAAAGACTCGTGTAAAACTCTGGTGTCCCACCTGGTCACATCTAAAGACATCTAGTGTTTAGAGTTTCTAGTCTCTGAGGTTTAGACAGACTGTCAATCTATTTACAAGACTACAACTAGATTCTTTTAGCAGTTTTTTTTTGTAAAAAGTGACTAAATGTAGGAGAAGCAGCTTTTGTATCCAGCTGCTCTAGTGTGTGACTCAGTGGTTTGTGTTGAAAACAACAACAACAACAACAACAAGAGGAGAAGACAAAGCCACAAAATGCCCCTCACAAAGCTGAAAAAGTGTTTCTGTTTTTATCACATGAAAAGTTGATTATTTTAGAGTGAAAATAGATATAAGAAAGAATAAAGGAAAGGAACATTTAGAAAATAATTCATCACATGTATGTCCTATTTAATTATAACAATTATATTTATCAGCTCTATCAACTTTTCATACATTAATCATGGACTATTTATGACTTATTTATGTATACATTTATTTATAAATTTTTAGTGTCTTTGTTGATCATTTTAACATCGTTTTTACATCTATTTATGGTCAATTTGTGTCTTTTTTGATAATTTTGTGTCCTTTTTTGGTCATTTTTACATCTACAGTCATGGAAACATTCTTGATAATAACCAAAACCATTATGAATAAAACCATGTTGTGTTACATCACTGAGACTTGAGATAATATCAGACAGGTTTGATATGATCCAAACCAAGACTAGTAAAAGACTGATATGAAACAGATTACTACCTTAAACTGAACAATGGAGATGATCCAGTAAAACTAGATTTACAAAGACTTGTGTTGCAGAAAATCTTTAAAGAAAACACTTGACGAACAGATAGATTCGAATCACAGCCTTGTGCGGGATTTATTTAGCAGACATTAAAATCCGATGATACAACGCATCCAACGGTCAGAACAACACTGAGCGATAAGACCCAGTTTCTCTCTTTTTACTTTGCAGGTTGGTGTGTCATTGTTTCTGTGTTACTAAGGGTCAACGTCCTGTAATTTCCTGTTATGAAGAACACTTGATATAAGAGCACAGTTGGGATTTCCCACATCCGAGCTGTTCATATCTCAATCAAGCAGAAGTTTCCTGTAAAGAGACTGACTGTTGGTCAGATTTCTGTGTGATTATCAAAACAAGTTTGATGCATATTTAAACTGCTATATGTCAGATATTTTAATACATCTTCAAATTAATTCTACGACATGTCCTGGCGCCGAAAAATCAGGTAGGAGAATTTTTTCTCTTTACATAAAAAGAACAATTAAGAGAGCTCTCTGTCGTGTTACTGCTGGGGGGGAAGCCCAACTCGAACGTATTGGAAACCAGAACCTATTCTAAATTTTTCTTAAAGATTAAAGACGACAGAGGTTTCGATTTCAGTCTTATGTGAAATTGTGTGTAGTCTACATACAAATTAACCACCAAAAATGTCTCAAAAGGATACCAAAAAATAGAACAACAAATTTGGAAAATAAATTCTAATTACAGAAGGTAGTGGTTTGGATTGCTGTTCTAGAACAAGGAGAAACAGTGTGCCGACAGATCACGGTGTGGACGGAGAGACTCTGCCTCTCTACGTTTTCGACTCCGAGTCAAAGGAGCAAGGTGTTTTTATAGGCTTTCGATTTTCGGGTCTGATTAGGGTCTCACTTAAAAGTCGGCGGCCAGAGGTCCCAGTGGACTGCAGAGAGTTCTGACTGGGGGCTGGCGAGGTGATCTGAGCCACAGACGTTCTTTTATGGGGGACTGTTCAGCTGCGGGCTGATCTGAGTCAACGACCGAAAGACGTGCTGTGGGATCGCCTGGCTGTTTTCAGACTTGTTGAAGAGTTTTGCCTGGTTTTTGGGATAAACCAGATGGTTTTGACGGCCGAGTGTAATTCTGCAGAAAGTCCTGCCCGGACACGAATTGTGATTTTGTTATGCAGCGTAGATAGTAGGCTGTAAAATTCAGAGAGTTGTGTTTGTGTTGTGATGAGTAACCAAAACGAGAGAACCGTGGTCGCCACTCCCAGGGCTCAGGCGAGACAGACTCACGGATCTTTTGTGCTTTTGTCTAGACGAGTTTAATGTATACGTGGAGGTCATCCACTAGTTAAAGAGGACGACACCAGCTGCGGGGCGGAATACCGTAAATAAACGGGAAACGCATCTTCAGTGGTGGTCGGAATCTGCGCATTGGTTGCGCCAAATAAAAATTTCCTCTCTGAATGGTAAAGGGCAATAAGTAATCAATAGGCTATTAATGGATAACTGTTAGAAGTACATAAGTACAGACCTCACAATCAAATTAGATGATTGACACAGATGAATTGGACAAGAGGTCAGAAGGGTGTAATTCCATGGTACACTCAAGAAATCCAACGTTTTTAAGAAAAGAAAAGTCTAAATACCAAAGTGAACAAATCCCAGACTGACTCATACTAAGGAACCTGACTGACTGACGGACTGACTGACTGACGTTATATTTTTACTTAAAAGTGTTATATTTTAATTTTTCTGTTTCCGTTATGAAGTTCAATATGTTTTTATATATGTGATTTGAACAGGCACATTGTGTTACGAGATAATATGTAAATACTTGTTTATGTGTAAATACATGTTGTACATACATGCTGAGCTAAAGTTAAGAAGGGGTTAAATGCTCTAAGCAGGGAACAGGAAGGGACACACAAACTCTGACCACACTGACAGAGCGCACACACATACACACACATACACTGGAAGCACACGCACATACCTTCAGGAAACACACACACACAATACAACGGCATTCACAGAGAGCACACACACATTCCCCCCGCCCCTACAACTCCGTCAACTCTGATACAATTTTACCCTTTTCTTTTTTTCCCCAAGAAAGAAAGTTATTAGCTAGAGGTTTTTGGATTTAAATGAGCAGATAGGCCTATAATAAGAATTTTAAACAACTCCTAGAACTGTTTGGATTAATTTTAGACTATAAAGTGATAGTAAACCTTTGTTTGATTAGAAATGACATCTCACAATACCAACGATTTTACCCATGAAATGTTAATGATTCTGATGTCCCAACTCCACAGTTCTGGAGACTGTGGAAGGAGTTTGGAAATTATGAAAAGCTTGATGCTTTGCCGCTTGCTTTCTTGCAACTAACAGAGCATGATATAATAATGCTAACCACCTATGCCAAAACAAAACGATTACTTGCTCCCTATAAAAGACCCTCGCTTGAGCAGTCGCAAGCTGAGATAACATGACGCAACTAACAGCGAGCCAGAGATCAACCAGTCTAGAGGAAGACGGTGAGAGACAGCGATCAGGAGCCAACAGCAGTCCAGGAGGAAGAAACACCAGCTGGTGTCCTCTGAAGACAACAGACACAAGGACAGTATGCTTCAATATAGACAATACTGGAAAATGATTGTGATGCACGATAAGAATGAAAACATTTTGTTGTTGATGTTGCCAAGGCAACTGGGACAGCCTATGGAGAAGCTGAAGGGCCCTAACGAGGCTTCATGTGATCCAGGAGGCTCTTATCAGAGAGGCAGCTAGCTGCAGGAGGACCACACCCAAATCACTAAAGATGAGTACGATGCAACACACACACCAACCCAGACAGTGCTGACCCACACCAACATTCACACTGCATACACACAAGAACACGTCACACCAACATTATAGATAAAGCACATAGAACATTCTCATTTCAAACAGTCAGGAACATGTTAAATAGGTTTATGTCCCAGGAAGAGACAGAGCTATTTAGGAGGCCACACAGACTTCAAGTTACACAAAGTTAACCTGCTCATCTCACAAGCTGACACACCAACATGTTCTAGTAGATTATAAAACACATATTGAATGTTTGCAAATGCTGGATTTCTGAATGCTGAAGGATGTGATATGACTGTAAACTGTAAAGTGACGTGGGTTATAATCATAGTTCGCACATGTCAAATGACTCTACCCCACATAGATATACTAGTACGGTTTGAACATCACATTACAATAAATCAAAGTTGCCAGCATTTGAATATGACCAGCCCAGTTAATTCTGCACGGACAGGATGTGTAGGAATGACACAGTGAACACTGAGCTCTCAGGAGCTGGTGGTGGTGTATGAAGGAGGAAGAGACTCTCAACATTAGAGGAATGTGTGGAGAGCTTTGGAGAAACAACCACTCACACCAAATGCTAAAATGTCCTTAAACCTGCAGCTATCCCCACTACGTTAAAGGCTCAGGATGAGTCCAGGGCCGGTCTGAAGTCCAGACTTCTCTTGATCATAAATGATAAAAATGTTAACTGGTAACTGTCACATAAGTGAAATCCTGAAGGTGATGAGGGAGCAGCTGCATGTTACCATGGCAGGACAGAACAGACAGGTGTTTAGTATGTAGTTAGCTGTAGTTTGAGAAATATTATTGTTGTACATTCATTTACATTTTACATAGCAGAATGCTGGTAGGGGGAGTCTGTCAGGGGATTGGGCGAACCAAATGTTAGAGTAATGAGGAGCCGTTTTGGCTAAGGCATTAATCAGTTTAATTCTGGTTTCTTTTGACATGTTGCATCGTATCCATGCTGAAGAGATGGAGTCTGAGACAAACGGACCTGTTTCTACATGATGACAGAGACATTTCAGACTATATGGAGAGTGTGAAGGGTTTTAAAAACAGGCCAGGTGGACAATCCAGGAAAAAGGTAATGGAACATTTAGCAGCGTCACAATGAAGGAACTTGGACTGAGCAGAGGACATGGAGGGACGCCTGAAGGAACGGAAGAACACCACACAAACGGTTTTGTTTTTTGTTTTGTTTACAGGATACTACCGTATATTAACTTTAAATATATTGTAACACAGTTACACAGTAATGTTCAGCAGTACACATTTTATATAGATAATATCCTCCATAGTTATGTGACTTGATTCGTCTATAATACTCAATGGATTTGACTTGTGTTGTGTCTTAAATGTAACATTGTATTGGTTTGGTGATCCTGTTCAGTGATGTGGTGACATGTATCAGTGTTTGACTTTCCTCATAAACATGACAGCCTGTATGAGGTTTTCACCAACTGTACACTGAGCCGCATTGTACAAACAGAACATACAGAAGTATTTATCAATGTTTATAATCCACTTGGGTATCTCATAATAATTAATCAAGGTATTAGGTAAAGGTTTGCTCATAACCATTAGAAAGTGTCTTACTTTGTTGATGTGTTGTAAATTTTAAAATGTATATGTAGATACTAGTATATCAAACTCCTATTTGTCCACAAAGCAATATCTTACAGGAAAGTCCCCACACCCAAAAGGAAAAACTCACTAGCCAAACCTGCCTGATGTTTCCTGTTTAATTTTTAAATCTCCTTAGAGGTCCCATGTTTATATAGAAACACACATCTTTCAAATTAACTTCTGTAGATGTTGCTAATGGATATCTCCATTAAAGGGGGGATATGTCGTAGAATTAATTTGAAAATGTATTAAAATATCTGACATATAGCAGTTTAAATATGCATCAAACATGTTTTGATAATCACACAGAAATCTGACAGTCAGTCTCTTTACAGGAAACTTCTGCTTGATTGAGATATGAACAGCTCGGATTTGGGAAATCCCAAGTGTGCTCTTATATCAAAAGTGTTTTTCATAAATTACAGGACGTTGAACCTTAGTTACACAGAAACAATGACACACCAACCTGCAGAATAAAAAGAGAGAAACTGGGTCTTATCGCTCAGTGTTGTTCTGACCGTTGGATGCGTTGTATCATCGGATTTTAATGTCTGCTAAATAAATCCCGCACAAGGCTGTGATTCGAATCTATCTGTTCGTCAAGTGTTTTCTTTAAAGATTTTCTACAACACTTGCAGCTTCTAGTCTGGGACTAAAAGGACTGGGACATGTGTTGGTGTAGACCAGCATCAGTCCTCTGAGACGTTGCTGTGCTGTAATCCTGGAGAACCCCGTTAAAGGAATCTGGTCCCATTAACACCCAGGAGGGGAAACCTGATCTGGACCCTCAGGTGCTCATGCATCTTCACGTTAAACAGTGAAGCTCATTGTGGAGAGGAATTTCCCTCTGAAACAAGGTTTTTAGTGTCAGAGAGGAAGATACAGAGAACCTCTATACTTTACCTCATCTCACAGCTGCTGCTCAGCTTCTGTTAAATACTGACCGCTGTTTATAAAATGACTCAGGTAAACTTTATCACCTCACTGTCACTGGTTTGATCAATAACACACAACAAACAGACAAACACATGTTAACAATGATAATGAGAAATTAACTCTTCAAACAAGATACATGATCTAACACTTCTAAATCTAAAGGTTTTTTTTTTTTTATCTTGGTAAGAAACAAATAATTTGCAGTTCATCGCTGCTCGCAGCTTTAATTTATCTGGTTCTACACTCAAAAAAATGATTCAAGCCCTTCTTAGATGTGACACATTAATGTATTGTTTGTCTAATGAAAATATATCAATTAAAATCAAATCAAAAGTAGTTTAAGAAGTGTAACCTAAAATGTATTAATTTACTCCCCTGTCCTTCCCTTCAACCCAAAAAGAATGACTTTCAGTTTTCCAATTCTATGTTTTTAGATTGAACGAACACAATTTCTTTATTTTAGCTCTCCTTGACATAAATGAGTTGAGATAACTCAATTTAAATACAATACATACATGTTTTTAATTTGAGTTCGACCAAATGTAAAAAAAGTGAGCTACATTAACTCAAATACATTATATTGCATCGATGCACTTGTTTTGAGTTTGGGCTACATATATTTGTTGGATGGAAATTCTGCCCACAATTTAATTGGGTTCATCCAATGAGTTATTTGTTTGAGTGTAGAGTTATTTTTTTATTTTAAGCATTCAACATGCTTATTTCTAGATTTAATAATCTTAATTTAATAAATCTTGTCAAGGTAAATTATCTGTCCATGCAGCAAGATCATTTCCCTCAGATTTACTGTTTGATCTGGTTTTAGACCTTTAGATTTACTGTTTGATCTGGTTTTAGACTAAACACCTTTTTGCAGGGCTCTGCACACCTGCTTGTTAATATTAAACACAGGATCATCTCAATATGACATTTTTTACATTGTGCTGTGTTTTGTAAAAGAAGCATAACTTCTTGCTAGTCAGCTTCAGAGTCGATATATCAAAGACATCTTCATGTAGTTAACACTAAGAGGTTTTGTTCTATTTCCTCCATGTCTGACTCCTTCCATCCTGCCTGTATTCACCTTAAAACATGTTTAAATACCATGTTGGTATATTTTTCACCTATATGACCTGATAATAATAATAATAGATTTTTTATTCTGACTTACTGGATCAACATTTAGAACCAAAAAGAAACAAAGAAAAACCAACATAAATGTGATCTTGTGATTGTGTGTGATCCTGTCATCAACTCTGGTTTTATTCTAGTGGGACTCCATTTGATTGTCTTGTTTAGTCGAACAATTTTGGTCATTTTGTGTCTTTTTTTGGTCATTTTGTGTCTTTTTTAGTCCTTTAGTCCAACATAACATGTTATTTTATATCTTTTTTTTTTAACTTTCAAAACACTATCATGCTCAATAAAGAATTTTAAATGTTGCAAATGTGAACAAATGTGTCAAATATAACATATAAGAGGTATACATCCAGTTCTATCATTCTATACTAAATATTAGGGGCACTGATTTCCTTAATTTTGCGGGATCGGCGATCAGCCGATTCTTTTACATCAAACCGATCTTATCTAGTATCTTATCTACCTCGATAATAAAATAACCCCCCACCGGTGAAGCAGTGCTCCCAAATTTGTAGCAAAATTTAGCAACTTTTCAGACCCCCTTAGCAACTATTTTTTCAAGAAAGCCACTAGAGACAAATCCAGCAACTCCTTCTTACTCTTCTTAACGAGCCCCAAGAGCCGAGGCCTGTTTGTTAAGAAGGGCCGCCGTTAGCGGCAGTTAGCGACAGTTACCTCTGTAGCACTGTGCACAGTTAGCAACGGTGAAAACCATACGTCACCTTCGGAGTCTCGTAAATCCTTCTTGTTTTTGTGGTTTGAATGTATGTTTAGTAGCATTCCTGGCATTCTTTGGTCACCTTGTGAATCCACCTTAAGAGCTATGAGGTGGAAAACAATAACCAACATTAGCACTTGAGCACTTGAGCAAACAAGCACTTTTACTATAAGACAACAAATATAGCCACTAATATTATATTACAGCAGAAAATAAACTTTAACAAACCTTATGTCCTGTCAGCCACTATAGAAGCCTTTTAGATACTTTATATCAACTTTATATGAAATACAAAGCACTCCTTATTATTTACCGTTCGTTTTTCATTTAACCGTTACACCTGTTATTTCCTGTCACTGCCTTTCAAAATTAAAGCACCCGTTTCACACTGGACGGCACCTTTTCAAAATAAAAGCATCACAACATTGTAAAACACCTAGAAAATTTACAATCATGAAAAACAAGCTATATAATACAAAAACACCAACAGGAACCTTGCTAAAGGTCATTTACAGTTGTGTTTAAAATAAATGTTAAAGTGATATAGTGATTGGAGTATTTACTACTTTTTACTTCTGTATTTGATTTACTCCACATTAACAGTCTCATCATAACATGTGTTCCTATCAGTAGCAGCTCAAAACCAGATAATTTACTGTATTTTATAAAGCGATTACATTAACATCGAGCAGAATTTAGTTCCTCCTCCAAGAATCGCCACCTTATCGTGGTGGAGGGGTTTGTGTGCTCCAGTGATCCTGGGAGCTGTGTTGTCGGGAGCAATAGCTCCTGGTAGGGTTTCCCATGGCAAAGTGGTCCCAGGGGAGGGGCCAGACTAAGAGCGATTCAAAAGACCTCTATGAAGCGGACCCATGACAATCAGCGTACCTTGCCCGGCACGGGTAAACCGGGGCCCCCTCCTGGAGCCAGACCCGGGAGGGGAGCAAGCAGGCGAGCGTCTGGTGGCCGGGCTTTTGTCCATGGGGCCCGGCCGGGCTCAGCCCGAAGAAGCTACATGGATCCGCCGACCTGTGGGCCCACCCCCCGCAGAGTAGGGCATAGGGGTCGGGTGCAGTGGGAGTCGGGCAGCAGGCGAAGGCGGGTACCTGGGCGTTCTGACCCCCGGCTCCAGCGGCTAGCTCTGGGGACGTGGAACGTCACCTCGCTGGCGGGGAAGGAGCCCGAGCTTGTGCAGGAGGTGGAGCGTTACCAGCTAGAAATAGTTGGGCTCACCTCCACGCATAGCGAACCTGGAACCAAACTCCTGGAGAGAGGCTGGACTCTCTCCTTTTCCGGAGTTGCCCAGGGTGAGAGGCGCCGGGCGGGTGTGGGGATACTCACAAGCCCCCGGCTGAGCGCCGCTTTGTTGGAGTTCTCCCCGAGGAACGAGAGGGTCGCCTCCTTGCGGCTGCAAGTCGCAGGGAGAAGGTCTCTGACTGTTGTTTGTGCCTATGCACCGAACAGCAGTTCGGAGTACCCGGCCTTCTTTGAGTCTCTGGGTGGTGTCCTGGAACGGGAACCGCCTGGGGACTCTATAGTTCTTCTGGGAGACTTCAACGCTCACGTGGGCAACGATGATGGTACCTGGAGAGGGGTGATTGGGAGGAACGGCCTGCCCGATCTGAACCTGAGTGGTGTTTTGTTATTGGACTTCTGTGCTAGTCATGGATTGTCCATAACGAACACCATGTTCGAACATAGAGTGGCTCATAAGTGTACCTGGTACCAGAGCACTCTAGGCCAAAGATCGATGATCGATTTCATTATCGTGTCATCAGATCTGCGGCCGCATGTTCTGGACACTCGGGTGAAGAGAGGAGCAGAGCTGTCAACTGACCACCACCTGGTGGTGAGTTGGATCAGGTGGCGAGGGAGGATGCTGGACAGACCTGGCAAACCCAAACAGGTAGTGCGGGTGAGCTGGGAACGTCTAGCGGAGGCCCCTGTCTGCAGGGTCTTCAACTCACACCTCCGGAAGAATTTCTCCAACATCCCGGGTGAGGTTGGGAACATGGAGTCCGAATGGGCCATGTTCAAAGCCTCAATTGTTGATGCGGCTGGTAGGAGCTGTGGCCTGAAGGCCGTCGGTGCTTGTCGTGGCGGCAACCCAAGAACCCGTTGGTGGACACCAGCGGTGAGGGAGGCCGTCAAGCTGAAGAAGGAGGCCTTTCGATCTTGGCTGGCCGAGGGGTCTCTGGAATCAGCAGACAGGTACCGTTCGGCCAGAAGGGCTGCAGCTGCGGCAGTCGCTGAAGCAAAAACTCGAGTATGGGAGGAATTCGGGGAGGCCATGGAGGAGGACTTTCGGTCGGACTCAAAGAGGTTCTGGAAAACCGTCGGGCGTCTCAGGAAGGGAAAGCAGGTCTTGGCCCAAGCTGTGTTCAGCGGGGGTGGAGACCTGCTGACCCGACCTGTGGATGTCATCAGACGGTGGAAAGAACACTTTGAAGAACTCCTCAATCCAGCCAACACGTCCTCTGTAGAGGAGGCAGAGTCTGAAGACTCAGGGGAAGACTCACCAGTATCCCTGGCAGAGGTCGCAGAGGTAGTCAAAAAGCTACCCGGCGGCAAGGCGCCAGGGTTGGATGAGATTCGCCCTGAGATGCTGAAGGCTCTGGACACTGTTGGGCTGTCATGGTTGACACGCCTCTTCAGTGTTGTGTGGAGGTCTGGGACAGTGCCAGTGGAGTGGCAGACCGGGGTGGTGGTTCCCATTTTTAAAAAGGGGGACTGGAGGGTGTGTTCCAATTACCGTGGAATCACACTTCTCAGCCTCCCCGGGAAAGTCTACTCCAGGGTGCTGGAAAGGAGGCTCCGGCCGATTGTCGAACCTCAGATTCAGGAAGAACAATGCGGCTTCCGTCCTGACCGTGGAACAACGGACCAGCTCTTTACCCTTGCGAGACTTCTGGAGGGGTCATGGGAGTTTGCCCATCCAGTCTACATGTGTTTTGTGGACTTGGAGAAGGCCTATGACCGTGTCCCTCGGGGAGTCTTGTGGGGGGTACTGCGGGAATATGGGGTACCGGGCTCGTTGCTACGAGCTATCCGGTCCCTATATAACCAAAGTGTGTCCGCATACTCGGCACAACGTCAAACACGTTCCCAGTGGGTGTTGGCCTCCGCCAGGGTTGCCCCTTGTCTCCGATTCTGTTTGTGGTTTTCATGGACAGGATCTCAAGGCGCAGCCGGGGGGAGGAAGGGATTCGGCTTGGTGACCTAAGAATTGCATCTCTGCTTTTTGCAGATGATGTGGTTCTCTTGGCTTCATCAAGCCGGGACCTCCAGCACTCGTTGGGGCGGTTTGCAGCCGAGTGCGAAGCGGTTGGGATGACAGTTAGCACTGCCAAGTCTGAGGCCATGGTTCTCTGCCGGAAAACGGTGGACTGTCCCCTCTGGGTGGGGAGAGAGATACTGCCTCAAGCGAAGGAGTTCCAGTATCTGGGGGTCTTGTTCAGCAGTGAGGGTAGAACGGAGCGTGAGATGGACAGGCGGTTGGGTGCAGCGTCAGCAGTGATGCGGACGTTGTACCGGACCGTCGTGGTGAAGAAGGAGCTGAGCCTGAAGGCAAAGCTCTCGATTTACCGCTCCATCTATGTTCCAACCCTCACCTATGGTCATGAACTTTGGGTAGTGACCGAAAGAGCAAGATCGCGGATACAAGTGGCTGAAATGAGCTTCCTCCGTAGGGTGGCTGGGCTCAGCCTTAGAGATAGGGTGAGGAGCTCAGACAATCGGAGGGAGCTCGGAGTAGAGTCGCTGCTCCTTCGCGTCGAAAGGAGCCAGCCGAGGTGGTTTGGGCATCTGGTAAGGATCCTCCCGGGCGCCTCCCGTTAGAGGTGTTCCGGGCACGTCCAACTGGTAGGAGGCCCCGGGGAAGACCTAGAACACGGTGGAGGGATTATATCTCTCTCCTGGCCTGGGAACGCCTCGGGGTCCAGGAGGAGCTGGACGTTGTGGCTGGGGAGAGGGACGCCTGGAATGCCCTGCCCCAGTTTTGGTCCGGCCCCGCAGCCTTCGTGGTGTTGGTCATGTGGCCCCTTGGGAAAATTAATTGCCCACCCCTGGTCTGGGGGCTAACCCAAAATCCCTCTACCCTGTTTGTTTCTTCTTCTACAGTTTGTTTCTTCTTCTACAGTTTGGAATCTAGCGGCCACACTGTATCATCAGACGCTACGCTGCCCCCGTGAGGAAAGCTCCAGTAATACAACTTTTTTTCCTTCCAGATATCAATTTTTTATATTTTAATGACTATTGTAATATTCTAAAATCGATGCCCATCCCTAGTTGTATGCATGTTGGACTATAACGAAACCAAAAGCTCAGGAAACTTTATTTATGGTTGCAGTTATTCTGTTAGTTTGTCCTGTAAACTGTTTCTATTTATTTTAAGTTCAATATTTTATTAACTACCTCAGACATTGTGATTTCCTTTATTTGTTTAAGAAAAATACTGCTGTGTTATTGTTTTTCAATGAAATAAGATTCAAACATTGAAGGTTCAGCTGTGAGTTATAAAAAAATTGGTATCGGACAAAATCAGAATCGGCAGGTCAGGTTGTTTAAAAATCGGTGATCGGTGAAAATTGCAATCGGTGCAACCCTAATAAATCTATTTGAGCTTGTCTCCAGTTTTACTTGGTATATCATCATCAAACTGAAACTGGCCTCATGGAGTTTACAGCCAGAACTTTAGAGGTAAATGTACAGTAGGGCTCCACGCTGCTTTGTTTTCTAGTCTGATGGAGGCAACAAGTCTGGATTATTTGGAGCTTTTGGACACTCCAGAGGGTTAAAGTCCTTGTCTAAACATGTCTTTTATTATAAAAAAGATAAATATAATTTACATATACACAGTATTTTGGTGGCTCCAGAGGGTTAAATATGTTTTCGTCCAACCTGTTATTGCAAAACATTTTTTTGCCAGATCATGGTGACACACTGCGGCTGCTCCAGTTCGGTCTTTGTTGTTGTTCTCCGCTCACACAATAATGAAGAGCAGCAGCGTGTCAGAGGGAAACGATGAGAGAAATCTATTGTTATGGATTCATCCGTCTTCTTCAGGCTCCACCAGGAAACTGCAGCCGTGAAATTCACCAGTCAGCCGTTCTGTAGGTCACCACACCTCACCTCCCAGGTTATCACTCTCCTGTCACTGGAAGAATCATTAACTCAACCTTTCTGTCAGAAACAAACAGTATTAACTGCTGCAGGGTCCTTGGGGGATATACGAGGTGCAAAGTACAAATGACAGGAACACTGCTGCACTATTCTACTGATATAGAGCAGGATTTAAACATTTCACTGCAAGAAGTCAGCCTTTAAAAACAAGAAAAAAGAACAGAAATCAGGTTCATTTTGCTTAAAAATAGCAAAATTATCTGCCAATGGAACAAGAAAATGTCTTAGTTATGCTTGAAATAAGAAAGTATTACTTTGAAATAGCAGTTTTATATATATGACTAAAAGAAAGACACAAAATGACTAAAAAAAGGACACAAAATGAATAAAAATTACACAAAATTACTAAAAAAGACTAAAAAAGACAAAATGACAAAAAAAGGACACAAAATGACTAAAGAAAGACAAAAAAAGACACAATATGACTAAAAAACGACACAAAATGACTAAAAAAAGACACAAAAAGCCTTTCTAGTTGTAAGTGTTGGTGAAACAGCTTTTTAACTGTTGATATTCTAGTTTCCAGCATGCATTTACTCAGTATAGGTGATAAAATCTCAGTAACAAGCTGTAATATCTGATTTAGATCATTAAGGACCAAAACACTTCAAACAAGTGAAACAGTCTAAAATAAAAACTGCTGACTAAGAAGAACTATCTGATCAGACATTAATAAGCAGATATCCTCTTGATCTAAGATATTTAACCTTATTTAGATTCAGTTTTTGCAGTGCAGCTAAAATCATATAATAATATAATAAACCACACTAAACATGGCTTTTAAGAATAAGTCTTTATGTATTCTCTATGTGAAACAAATGGCTATTATACTACACAAATAGAAGCGGATACTGTAAGAGACAGAGACCATCTCTGCCAAATAAGTACAGAACATGAAAATACACATACCGGTATTATAGAACTGTAAATTATTGCTTGTTTTGCTACTTTGTTTTCTGGATTCCTACAATACAAGACACAATATTCATATTTCAACAGAAACAGTACAACAGTGACAAACGGTATTATTGACCTTTTTAGTAGACGTTCCCCAGAAATAAAGAAACATTCAAACAGAGTCCATGTTGAACAACACAACAATGACGAAAGTTGGTTTTTGATCGAGCATTTTCAGGACTTATTGTTATACACATTTTTGTATTTATGTTTTTTTTTAATCCATTACAACATTGCCAAGAGAAGCCGTAACAAACTGCACACTGGGACTCAGCCTCAGCAACGAAAAACACTTGGCATATGTACATAAATATACACGTTTTCATTTCAACTGTGACCAAAATGCACCCGGTCTGAAACACCATGACCACAGAGAGTAAAAAAGTCTTCACCAGTGTCTTCTTCCTCTTTATATCATCATCATAATAATAATAATGCACCTCTGTCTTTCTGTCTGCCTCCATAACCGCCACAGTAAAACATGTCAGAACTCTCAGCAGAAAGATGAATGTTTGTTGCAGACAAACAGGAAACAAAGACATGATTCTGCTCTGCGGTTCACTCCACTTCCACAAAAAGGCCTGAAATTCTCCGAAGGTTCACACTAGCAAAAGGAAGGTGAGTGTTTCATCACTGCAGTATGCTGGTGAAAAGGCTAACCAGGTGTTCAGCTTGAGATACAAGAAAAAAACAAGAAATCTGAAGAAATGTGCTTCCTACTTTGTCTCCAATAATAGGACTATAGTTATGGAAAGGAAACAAACAAAACACTGACAATAAAGTGCTCACATGCAGAAGGACTTGTCTTTTGCTTACTAATATTGTTATACAGCAAAAAAGTACTTTTAGATTTTCATGCTGCCAAATGACAAAAATAATGTTTTAGACTCACCGCTGACACCAAACAGCCCTGTTAGGAACATCTGTTCATGTTGCTTCTGAAGCGTTGAAATATTTCATAACCCAAAAAAAAAAAAAAGGAAAAATGTCTTAGGTAAAGATTCTTTAGAAGATTTGTTCATGTTGCTTCTGAAGCATTGAAATATTTCATGAAATGAGGAGGAGAAACGCTGATATGATGCAGGAATGTGTGGCGAATAACAAAAAAAAAAAAAGGAAAATGTCTTTAAAAAGATTCTTTAGAAGATTTGTTCTGTTTTCCTATGAAAAAAATGTGTGAAAATATTATTTCTGTTCACTTTAATAACAAATAAAAAGAAGGAAAATGTCTTCGGTAAAGATTCTTTAGATTTGTTCTGTTTTCCAATGAAAAAAATGTGTGAAAATATGATTTCTGCTGACTTTAACAACAAACATCAGTGTCTCTGAGTAAAAAAACTGTTTTTATGACATTATGGGGTATTTGTTCATGTTGCTTCTGAAGAAATATTTTTCATTTTTTTAATATTTCATGAAATGAAAGGAGGAGAAACGCTGATATGATGCAGGAATGTGTGGCGAATAAAAAATAAAAAGAAGGAAAATGTCTTCGGTAAAGATTCTTTACAAGATTTGTTCTGTTTTTCAGTGAAAAAAAATGAAAAAAAAGTGTGAAAATATTCTTTCTGCTGACTTTAACAACAAACATCAGTGTCTCGGAGTAAAAAAAGTGTTTTTTCATGACATTAATGGGTGAGTGGATGCTTTGGTTGATATCTCATGAGGCTACCTAATTTTCCCTTTTCTCAGCAAAATGCTTTCAGGTAAACTAGAAAATCTAGAAGGACTATTTCCACAAACCTAGCTAGCGCTCAGCTATTTACAGCGAGAAGCAGAAGCAGCGCTGCAGTTGAACGGCTGCTGGGAGATATCCAGAGATACTCAGTGCAAAACAAGCAGAAGCAGGTTCAGAAGAAGAACCTGACACGTAGAAAGTGGTTTGATCAAACAACAGACAGGAAAGATGTGAATTACAACAAACAGAATCAGAAAAATCAATCACATCCCGAACCCGTTGAAGAAAAGCGAGGGGGATGAAGAGTCTCTGATCCGTCTCGTCCCAACCGAAGACTGAACGTTCAACCTGACACAGAAAACCATTCAGCTCTTTATTTGATTCTCCTAAAGGTCTCGTTCAGCAGCTCTGCTCCAGGATATGTGTCACACTGTTCCCTGTCGTCACAAACAACAATAAAAAACACCTCAGCTCCTCATCTACACAAGTAACTAAGCATGCAAAAAGTGTCGGGGTATCAAATACATAGTAAGAATAATACACACCTAGTAGTTTAGCAAAAAACAACACCTCTCCAAATAAAAAAATAAAGGACAAAAAGCAAAAACGAGCCAAAGAAAAAACAAAGAAAGAGTCAAAAACAGCCACCACAACTTTAGTTAGTCACATATGGCGCTTCGTGCTGTGTGTGATGTTAAATAGGTTCCTTTTTCTTCATATATCTCGTTAGTATTTGTGTTTCTGTACGTTATTATTTTTTTGTAATACAGTATATACATGCAGACAAGAGCGGGAACATCACACACTCGATCTGATGCAAGCTGAAGCCACAAACCACCAGATATGAGAATGCATGAAAAAGAACTAAAATAGACAAATATAAATATATATATATACACTGCAAATTATTTGGTTCTTACCAAGATAAAAAAAGAAGTGTTACATAATTAATCATGATTAAGCATTCAACATGCTTATTCTTAATTTAAGAAATCTCTTGGTTTTATTCTGGTTTTATGTGGTTTGAACTGGTTTTATTCTGATTTTATTCTGGTTTTAAGAGTAAATTTCTTATTTTAAACATTGAACATGCTTATTTCTAGATTTAATAATCTTTATTTAAGAAATCTCTTGGTTTTATTCTGGTTTTATGTGGTTTCTTTCCGGTTTTATGTGGTTCTATTCTGGTTTTATGTGGTTTTATTCTGGTTTTAAGTGGTTTGAACTGGTTTTATGAGTAAATTTCTTATTTTAAGCATTCAATATGCTTATTTCTAGATTTAATAATCTTAATTTAATAAATCTTGTCAAGGTAAATTATCTGTCCTTGCAGCCAGATCATTTCCCTCAGATTTACTGTTTGATCTGGTTTTTAGACTAAACACCTTTTTTGCAGTGTATTTATATGTATAAAATGTGAAAACACAATTTATCGTAAAAAAAACAACAAAAACAGATGTGTTAACAGAAGACTACTGTGCACACAGAGGGAGAGGTACAAGCTAACAGGCTAACGCTAGCAGCTACAGCAGGACTAATGAGAGCTGAGTGTGTGTGAAGGTGACAGGTGACAGCCTGCGTTGGGACAGGTATAGCTCCTCCCCCTTCTTGCTGAAAACGAGGGGGGGGGGGGTTGGTGGTGGGGGAGGCAGGCATGCCCACCGGTCCCCACACTGTCCGCAGAATGTGATGAGTGTGTGTGTGGTCTCATCCATCCCCTCCAGCCGCCTCATTCCATCAAACTCCTCCACAGCAATGTTTGTTGGTTTGTTTCTGCTTGTAGTTGAACTGAAATGAGGCGCGTCGACGCTCTCAGAGACGAGAGAGAGAGGGCAGGCAGGTGTGTCGCGGCAGGTCTAAGGGGCGGTCCGGGGGCCGCGCCGTGGCGGGGACGGCCTCTCTAGTTGAAGACTTTAGGGGGACCCTCGGGACGTCTGGTCTGCACGATCTGCTGCTTCGGCCGCGCCGCCTCGTCCTCCTCCGTCTCACTCTCACACACATGGACCACCACGCTGGGGGTGGACTCCGTCCCCGCGTGGAGCTCGTACTTCTCACCTGGAGGACAGGTAGGACAGGTAGGACAGGTAGGAGGACAGGTAGGACAGGTAGGAGGACAGGTAGGAGGACAGGTAGGACAGGTAGGAGGACAGGTAGGACAGGTAGGACAGGTAGGAGGACAGGTAGGAGGACAGGTAGGACAGGTAGGAGGACAGGTAGGACAGGTAGGAGGACAGGTAGGAGGACAGGTAGGACAGGTAGGAGGACAGGTAGGACAGGTAGGAGGACAAGGAGGACAGGTAGGACAACAGGTAGGGGGACAAGGAGGACAAGGAGGAGGACAGGTAGGAGAACAAGAACAGGTAGGAGAACAGGTAGGAGGACAGGTAGGAGGACAGGTAGGAGAACAGGTAGGACAGGTAGGAGGACAGGTAGGAGAACAGGTAGGACAGGTAGGAGGACAGGTAGGAGAACAGGTAGGAGAACAGGTAGGAGAACAGGTAGGAGGACAGGTAGGACAGGTAGGAGAACAGGTAGGAGGACAGGTAGGAGGACAAGGAGGACAAGGAGGAGAACAGGTAGGAGAACCGGTAGGAGAACAGGTAGGAGAACAGGTAGGAGAACAGGTAGGAAGGGTTAGGAAAAAGAGAAGAGAATACACTGTTAAAACTGATTTTAGGGTGAAAAACTGTTAAACCATGACAGTGAAAGACGTAAAATGATAAATGAGTTAATTCAGTTTCAGTAACAATGAAACACTGTAAATGTTTATATCAGCCCAAACAGTGTGCTTATTTCTAGATTTAATAATCTTAATGTAATTGTGAAGGAAATTTGGTGTTTCCTGCATGGTGGGACAGTTCCCACATGGTGGGAAGTAGGCGTCGACCTACTTGGTATTCAAGACACAAGGCATTGTGGGAACTGACTCTGTGAACTTAACTCTTCTAACACCATGACTGAGGGGAACGTGTTGACCAGGGGGCTCTGTCCTGATGTGATGTTTAGGGCAGGAAGATAGGGCCACATTGAGTCTTGCTGAAGAGCCAATGCTGAAAAGTGCAACAGTCATAAGTCGAGCGGTGTACGGGACTGCTACTGTAAAAGAGCCATTCGGAATTGTGCGGTGTATGGAACACGAACGTACGTACTTATAAATCTTGCTGAACAGAGTATTGAGTGCTTTGTTCTTGGCCAGCTCACCCATTAACTTAGTGCAATTGACCAGAATTGCCATGACAGTAATAAATCTTGTCAAGGTAAATTATCTGTCCATGCAGCAAGATCATTTCCCTCAGATTTGCTGTTTTATCTGGTTTTTAAACACCTTTTTATCAGTGTAGACACTTTAAGGCCTTAAATTCAAGTGATTGGACCCTGTGGATTTATAGAATACAGTGGATGTCTGTCTGAGAATATAATCTAAGTCTTTATGGACATCTGATCATCCTGTAAAAGAGAATAAACTGACCTTTTCCTCTATTTACCCTAAATATCATTATTATTATTTCATCTTCTATAAAGTGTCTGAGAGGAATCAGGAGGAACAGACTGACTCATCTGCCATCTTGTTGATCGTGCTCCAATCAGACGGAGAGCTTTGTGAAGTTGTGTCTTTTTTCACGGTTGCTAGGCAACTTCCAAATCAGACGTCCTCAGCCTCGCTGTTACCTTTCAGTGAAGGACACTCACAGACCTGGACCTGGTAATTATCTCCAAGGGACGGGTGGAGGACACACAGGGGTCCATGAGGGGACACAGGGGTCCATGAGGGGACACAGAGGTCTATGAGGGGACACAGAGGTCTATGAGGGGACACAGAGGTCCATGAGGGGACACAGAGGTCTATGAGGGGACACAGAGGTCCATGAGGGGACACAGAGGTCCATGTGGGGACACAGAGGTCCATGAGGGGACACAGAGGTCCATGTGGGGACACAGAGGTCCATGAGGGGACACAGGGGTCCATGAGGGGACACAGAGGTCCATGTGGGGACACAGAGGTCCATGAGGGGACACAGAGGTCCATGTGGGGACACAGAGGTCCATGAGGGGACACAGAGGTCCATGTGGGGACACAGAGGTCCATGAGGGGACACAGGGGTCCATGAGGGGACACAGAGGTCCATGTGGGGACACAGGGGTCCATGAGGGGACACAGGGGTCCATGAGGGGACACAGAGGTCCATGTGGGGACACAGAGGTCCATGAGGGGACACAGGGGTCCATGAGGGGACACAGAGGTCCATGAGGGGACACAGAGGTCCATGTGGGGAAACAGAGGAGACACAGAGGTCCATGAGGGGACACAGAGGTCTATGAGGGGACACAGAGGTCCATGTGGGGACACAGGGGTCCATGAGGGGACACAGGGGTCCATGAGGGGACACAGAGGTCCATGTGGGGAAACAGAGGAGACACAGAGGTCCATGAGGGGACACAGAGGTCTATGAGGGGACACAGAGGTCCATGAGGGGACACAGAGGTCCATGAGGGGACACAGGGGTCCATGAGGGGACACAGAGGTCCATGTGGGGAAACAGAGGAGACACAGAGGTCCATGAGGGGACACAGAGGTCTATGAGGGGACACAGGGGTCCATGAGGGGACACAGAGGTCCATGTGGGGACACAGGGGTCCATGAGGGGACACAGAGGTCCATGAGGGGACACAGGGGTCCATGAGGGGACACAGAGGTCCATGAGGGGACACAGAGGTCCCATATCATATCCATTTTTTAGCTTGCTAAGCTAACTACTTAGCTAACTTCTTGGCTAAGTATTTAGCTAAGTAGCTTGCTAAGCTAACTACTTTGCTAACTTCTTGGCTAAGTAGTTAGCTATGTAATAATACAAAAACTTTTTTTCTTCATAAAGTATGAGAGGCAAAATGGAAATAATGATCTGTTGTTCTCAAAAACAAGATATTTAAAGAATACTTGGAATATTCAATCATAAAAAAAGCTGATATCAAAAGATAGAGCACAGAAACACAGCAGTATTAAATAACAATATTATATTAAATAACATGGGAATGAATGAGGGTAATTTTTGACCCATGTTGTGGATTAGAAGGGGGTCAGTATGTTGTTCATCAAAGGGTTAAATAATATATATATATATATATATATATATCGCCCAGCCCTACTAGGTAGCCTAGCTCTTGTGTGGTTTATTATATGTCTATTGACTGTTTATTATAGATATTCTCCCAGCAGCACAGAATAATAATCTCCTGCCTGTTTGTCTCTGAATGTCTCCAGGAGGAAACAAAGATCCGTCCTGTGAATCGTGCTGCCGTTTGTCCTGATGCCAAACTCTCAAACCGACTGGGATTGAAAACACACACTTGGTAGATTGTATCACGGTTGCCATGGAGACGAGATCAGACAGCTGGCAGACAGGAGGAAATTGGTCTGGTGGCTTTTTTTTTTTTTTCTCAGCGGTGCCAAACAGAAAGATGGACGGAGAATAGAGTCGTGCTGTTACCGCGGGGACGGACAGAGGGACCAACGCTGATCTCATCTCACGTTTCCTGGTTCCTCATGTTGCTATGGCAACAGCAGAAAGTGATCCTCTGGGATGGACAGAGTGTGTGTGTGCACGGCAAAAAAGGTGTGTCTAAAACCAGATAAAACAGTAAATCTGAGGGAAATGATCTTGCTGCATGGACAGATACTTTACCTTGACAAGATTTATTAAATTAAGATTATAAAATCTAGAAATAGCCTAAGCATGTTGAACACTTAAAATAAGAAATTAACTCTTAAAACCAGATAAATGATCTAACACTTCTAAATCTAAAGTTTTTTTTTATCTTGGTAAGAACCAAATAATCATCAGGTGACTCTGCTCGGGCCAGTTCATCACTGCTGGCAGCTTTACTTTATCTGGTTTTAAGAGTTCATTTATTATTTTAACAAAATAGCCCCAAACTCCAAAGGGTTAAGTACAGTACTTCAGTAAATGTACTTAATTACTTTCCACCTCTGATAATTTGTTTGTAAAGTGGCTGTAAGTGGAGTAGACAGAGCAACATTTCCCTCTGAGCTGTATTGCAGTAGAAGTATAAAGTGGCATGAGATATAAATGCTAAAGTACTTAAAATGTGTACTTAATTTTCAGTATGTATATATATATATATATATATATATATACATATTCCACCACGTCGTACCAAAACCTGACCTGTCACTGTAAGAGTTAATGTTCACTGTTTATACAATCCTTTATTGTTGAGAAAGAATAAAAATAGTTTAGGAAAAAAAAAAAAGTGCTGTTTTTCACTTCACACGAATGCACGTACACACAATATGGACGTGACACACCTTTCCGTGTGTGTGTGTGTGTGTGTGTGTGTGTGTGTGGTGACATTTCTAAAGGTTGCTGCAATCTCAAATCTTGTCTCGAGGCAGACGGAGGTCCGTTATTATTATTCTGAGCCGACTGGAGGAACCAGATCTGAAACCTTCCAGTGTTACAGCTCGGCCTGTCACCATAATTACTATATCGACTTATTGTTCGATACATAAAAATGCATATAGTTTATTTCTGGACTCAATATATTGCCGTTTACATACGTGATTTTTTGTGATTTTTTGTGTTTAAAGTAAAGCTGTAAATGTTTAACAGACAGTAAGAACTGCCAAAAAACCCTATATTCCCCAAGCAGTCAGTTTAATAATAAATAATATAAAACATATTGATTATCTCAGTGTAATGTTCTGTTAACAGCCTGAAAGTCTATTTTATTCGTGTTGGTTGTAGTTATATTTATTATTTTATTAATCTAGGATATTTTAATATTTCTTTTCCACATTTCAATTCCAATGTTTAATATTCTGGAGGTTTAAAATGTATTGCTGTGTAAAAGAATGAACTTATTCTGCTCTAATATGGTTATTAAACTAAAACAACATGGATACAACGATACTATTGTTTATCAGGATAGTTTCTGGGAAAATATATTGTCCTAAATAATGTGTTATGGTGACAGATCTAGTTACAGCTCCCCAAAAGTGAAGCCAAAACATCCTGATCACCCCCTGGTGGCTGGCTGCAGTATAGCTCATAAACCTATATGATGGTGGATGGGCCAAACTCAAACATCTTAATACACAATAAATACATTTTCCCCAAAGATGGTAGTTATTATAAACTGTTCATTTTTCTGATAATTTAAGCTATAAAAGGAGGCGTTACATCATGATAAACAGCTGTGGTTGACTCACTGCAGCCTGACCGGCTCCACATGACATCACTAGCACAAGATGGCAGCAGCCATATCTGTGATATTTTGGCTTCGTTTTGTACAGTGGGAGTAGGTGGAGGCATGTGGTCCATATTTCCTGAGATGTCAGAATGCAGCGAGTGAAGGTTAAACACCATCTTGTCGCTGACAGATGGAGGCCGGCGCTCTCAGTTTTATTTATGGGCTTCAAGCTGATTTATGTATTTTTTATGTTGCTGCCTGACCGAGAGCTCGTGAGTCTCACTGGAGCAGGAGATTCGATGTTGACAGTCATTTCACACGGAGAGATCGATTTCAAAATGCCACTCAAGTCATAATGACATTATGTGGGCAGGTAATGGAAGTCTGACGTTATTCCTCCTTGTTTCAGGGCTTATGGGTTGAAGTATTACTGTAGAATATTATCACCATGTTGATATAAGCCTGAAACATTTGAGTGATTATGACCCATGTGTTTTGTTTACATTTAAACATGAATTTATTATTTAATGGCCTGGAATGGTCAGTTCCAGAGGGAGGAGCTTAGACGTGATACTGGGAGTATTTTGTTCACTTATGGTAGTCGCTGGGGAACTGCCGACCTGTGTCGGCCCGTGTTGACCCGTGTTGACCCGTGTTGGCCCGTGTTGACCCGTGATGACCCGTGTCGACCCGTGTTGACCTGTGCCGACCCGTGTTGACCAGTGTTGGCCCGTGTGGCCCGTGTCGACCCGTGTCGACACGTGTTGACCCGTGTTGACCCGTGTTGACCTGTGCCGACCCGTGTTGACCCGTGCCGACCCGTGTTGACCCGTGCCGACCCGTGCTGACCTGTGCCGACCCGTGTTGACCCGTGTTGGCCATGTTGACCCGTGCCGACCCGTGTTGACCCGTGTTAACCCGTGTTGGCCCATGTTGGTCCGTGTTGACCCGTGTTGACCCGTGTTGACCTGTGTTGGTCAGTGTTGACCCGTGTTGACCCGTGTTGACCCGTGTTGACCTGTGTTGGTCAGTGTTGACCCGTGTTGGCCTGCGTTGGCCCGTGTTGACCCGTGTTGACCTGTGTTGGTCAGTGTTGACCCGTGTTGGCCTGCGTTGGCCCGTGTTGACCCATGTTGGCCTGTGCTGACCCGTGTTGACCCGTGTTGACCCATGTTGGCCTGTGCTGACCCGTGTTGGCCCATGTTGACCCGTGTTGGTCAGTGTTGACCCGCGTTGGCCCGCGTTGACCCGTGTTGACCCATGTTGGCCTGTGCTGACCCGTGTTGACCCGTGTTAACCCGTGTTGGCCCATGTTGACCCGTGCCGACCCGCAATAACCAAACCATGACCATAAATGGGATTTTTTTGCACCTTCACATTTTGACTGCGGCTCGTCTTTATTTTTGTAAGGCTTTTTTTTTTAGTTTTCCCTTACAAATTTTTACAAGTTTTTGGGGAAATGATTCCAGTCTACCAAATGGCGACCTCCCCTCACTGAGTCAGAGTGTGACAGACACATTAAAGCTTCTGTGATCAGGTGAATTATTAAAATGCTGCTGTGCAGATATTACTGAGAGGAAAAGTCACCGGTGATGATTCAACACTGTCCACCTCAACTCCTTCATCAAATTGCTTCGGAGACAAATAACCTTTCTGTTAGACGTTCTGAGGAGCGTGAAATGATTTCCTGTTTGTATCTGGATGTCTCAAATTAGATTTTTATACCTTCATCACACTCACCAGGTCCGAGCTTGGCGACAGCACACAGCAGGTCGTAGTTGATGACGGGCGTGGCGTCTTCGCTCTGACTCCAGCCGACCGGCGGCGAGGCCGGCGGCGAGATCAGGAACTGTTTGACGGGCTGAGGAGGAGCCAGGTACGACTTATCTATGTCCTCCTCACCATTCTGAACCTGGAGGAGAGGAGGGGAGGAGGAGGAGGAGAGGAGGAAGAGGAGAGGAGTTTTGTATTATGTTTTATTCATAATAACCAAAATCATTGTCAATTGTGTCTTTTTATTGGTCATTATAGGTCTTTTTTGGTAATTTTGTGTCTTTTTGGGTCAATTTGTCTTTTTTGTTCATTTCATGTCTTTTTTTTGTCAATTAGTTGTTGTTTTTTAATGCATTGTAAGGATCAAAGGATTCAATCAGGATTATATATATATATATAATCCTGATTGAACCTTACGATCAATAAAAGCTCATCAGGTTTTCAGTCACAGCTTCAGTCTTTCAGTCTCTAATTGCAGCTTCCTTCCTGTGAGGACATTTTGGCATTTTGGTGTTTTGATAGCAGCCAATTGCTATAATTACAATAATAATTACAATAATACCTCCATGTGGCATAAAATCCTTAATCCTCTTCCATCACAGAGAGGTGCAGCAGCGGTCATGACTGCTGGTGTATTTATGATTAAAAAAAGAGGCAGAAATTATAAATTGACTCATGGTTTCCTAGAGAAGCAAGAATCTGATTATTGGCAGGTCAAATGGTGTCAGGCAAAATTGTGTTTATTATGAGCTTTTCAAAGGTCCAAAAGGGGAAAAGGGGAGATTTCCATGCCTTCTTTTTTATCATAAAGCAGAAATATAGCTATGTGGAAGCAAAAAAATGCTCAATCCACAGAGAAATGCACAGAAACTGGCTTTAAATGAGCCGTCAGGTCACAGTTAACAGTCGGTGCTGCTGCTGGAGGTAAAAAGGTCTAAAACCAGATCAAACAGTAAATCTGAGGGAAATGATCTTGCTGCATGGACAGATAATTTACCTTGACAAGATTTATTAAATTACGATTATTAAATCTAGAAATAAGCATGTTGAACACTTAAAATAAGAAACTAACGAGATAAATGATCTAACACTTCTAAATCTAAAGTTTTTTTTATCTTGGTTAGAACCAAATAATCATCAGGTCACTCTGCTCGGGCCAGTTCATCACTGCTGGCAGCTTTAATAAAAAAATAAAAAAAAGACACAAAAAAAGACCAAAAAAAGACACAAACCACACAAAAAGACACAAAAACATAAAAAAACAATAAAAAGACACAAAAAAGACACAAAAAGACGTAAAATTACCAAAAAAGAAACAAAAGAAGTAAAATCACAAAAGACACAAAATTTTTCTTTTTATCTTGATAAGAAACTAAGAAAAAATGACAAACAACACACATAAAAACACACAAAAAATACAAAAAAACACATAAAAACACAAGAAATACAAAAAAACACATAAAAACACAAAAATGACAAAAAACAATAAATTATATGATAAAAATGTAAAAAAAAATCTACTTTACTTTTCATTCTGTCTACTGTGTTTTTCCTACAGTAATGTTTTAACTACTGTAGTTTTGTAATAATGACTGAATTTTATTGTAAATTATACAGAAGTACTATACAGTAAAAATCAAACACGGTGATGAACTGTTAATAAAACAGTAAATAACTGTAGATTTAACAGAGATTATTTACAGAGCAGAGTGAGTAATGAAAGCAAATAAAATATTCTTCCCCTGTCTTTTATTTTGGTGAGTATTGTGTCAGATGTGTGTGTGTGTGTGTGCTGCCCCCTGTTGGCTGGTTTCTGACCCGCAGCGTCGCTCATCTTTCTCTTTCTACTCTGATGTCGAGTTTTACTGCTGACTTCTAACAGAAACACCTACATTTATATCTATATCTATATCTATATATATATATATAAATATCTATATTTATATCAGCAGGGAGAACATTAGTATATATCGCCGTATCTAATTATTATTTTGGTAACACTTTATATTAGGGAACACATATTCAACATTAATTAGCTGCTTACTAGCATGTAAATCAGTAACATATTGTCTCTTAATGAGTCATTATTCAGTAGTTATTAATGCCTTATTCTGCATGGCCTTATTATACAACCAGTAAGACATTAACTAAGAGTTTTCCCTCAATAACCTCAGAATTATTGATTATTAGTAGTAAGTAAGGAAGTTGTTGTATATGAGTTATGATCTTAATATGCTTTACTTTGTTGTTTTTTTAACTTTCTCACCTGGGCGAAGTAGAGTTTGATCTTCTTGCCGTTGAACTCCGACTCGTGCAGCTCGATGCGAGCGCGCGCCGCTGCCTCCGGAGTGCTGAAGTTGATCCGAACTCTCCGGAAGCTTTTGAACATCTGGAAGGTTGTTTGTTCATCGTAGATCCTGAACAAGGCCTCGAACCTCTCCTGCAGGACACAGAGACATCAGATCATCAGATCATCAGATATTATGGATCTGAAGATGTTTCATTGTTTCACATCCACACAGTTCAACATTAACAGGAAGCAGTTCTCTTATTAAAGAGCTGTTTTAATATGCAGAAGGAGCAGGATAAATGGCTTCATGTCTCTGAGTTCAAACTTTCCAATAACTGTCTTGAGGTCTGCAGAAAGATGAAATACCTCAGTCATTATACTGCAGATGATATGAATGATGACGACAGATACAGACAGTGTTGTCAGTTATACAAACACCACAACAGGTAAGTTTCTCTGCTGTTCTGCTCCAGTTAAAGAGTCTCTGAGCTTCCTGTCTCCTCTCTATAATATATTATATACTCTATACTGACCGTCTCTGGTCTGATACTAAACATCCAGCATCAGAAGCTACTAGTTGCTACAATGATGCAGTGAGAGTTTCCTGCAGGATCACAGAGGAGGAAGTGATGTCACATGTTTGTTAACGACTGAAAACACTTTGAAGAAATGTGATGTTTAAGTTTATGCAACATCTGGATCACTAACAGTTATAGTTATAGTGAAATAATAATGTCTTGATGGGAATGCAGAGTAGGTTATGACAACTTTTAGTCAAACTTATGTTTTAAAAAAGATTGCTTTTCCACTATTACTATTAGAAAAATATTCAGGTTTTATTACTTTTTCTTTCTCTTGAAATGAGGCCTAATTTTGTATATTTGGCTAAAATTGACCAATAATAATGAAAAAAACATGTAAATTATATATGAAAGTGTTGGTCTTGAGTTGCCTTAAAAGGTGAATAAAAAAAGTTCCTGAAACCAGTCTGATGTCATGGGGTCCTCTAAGTAAACTTTATTTATAGCACCTTTGGCAGACAGAAGTCACAAAGTGCTTCACATTAACAGAGCATAAATAAGTTCAAAAGAATAAAATAAAATAACATCAAAATAAAATATAAATACAAGTTTTAAAAGACCAAAACAACAGCAATTAAACAACCATAGCAGCCCAAAGCAACTCATCAAAAGCCCGAACAAATTTAAAAAAAAAAAAAAAAAAATGGCTGCTGTAAACATTTATTAAACACGTAGAGCTGTCTGAAGAAAGCTGAAATGTGTATGATCTATAACGGATGCAGAGGGGAACATAGCTGAACATTTCAAGTATTTCTATGAAAGTGAACCTTAATTAATGGATGATTAAAATGATTTTGGGTCAAAAGGAGCCAGGAGGGTTAAATAGTAAACGTTGTGTCATCAGACGAGTTTTCTCTGCATTTTGTTCATATTTTTGGAACAAAGAAGATAAAAACTTGATGTGAGAAACGTTTTGTGGTTCTGAGCTTCAGACTTTAACTTTAATCATTAACAGCTGATGACTTCATGTGGAAATTAGATTTATAACTTCCTGTCGTTGTCCTTTGATCTGATGCTGCTGCTCTCTCGCTCCTTTTCTCTCCCTCGCTCCTTTACTCTCTCTCGCTCCTTTTCTCTCTCGCTCCTTTACTCTCTCTCGCTCCTTTTCTCTCTCGCTCCTTTTCTCTCTCGCTCCTTTTCTCTCTCGCTCCTTTTCTCTCTCGCTCCTTTTCTCTCTCGCTCCTTTTCTCCCTCGCTCCTTTACTCTCTCTCGCTCCTTTTCTCTCTCGCTCCTTTACTCTCTCTCGCTCCTTTTCTCTCTCGCTCCTTTTCTCTCCCTCGCTCCTTTACTCTCTCTCGCTCCTTTTCTCTCTCGCTCCTTTACTCTCTCTCGCTCCTTTTCTCTCTCGCTCCTTTTCTCTCTCGCTCCTTTTCTCTCTCGCTCCTTTTCTCTCTTGCTCCTTCTCTCTCTCGCTCCTTTTCTCTCGCTCCTTTTCTCTCGCTCCTTTTCTCTCTCGCTCCTTCTCTCTCTCTCGCTCCTTTTCTCTCTCGCTCCATTTCTCTCTCTCGCTCCTCGTCTCTCGCTCCTTTTCTCTTTCGCTCCTTCTCTCTCGCTCCTTTTCTCTTTCGCTCCTTCTCTCTCGCTCCTTTTCTCTCTCTCGCTCCTTTTCTCTCGCTCCTTTTCTCTCTCGCTCCTTTTCTCTCGCGCTCCTTTTCTCTCGCTCTTTTTCTCTCGCTCCTTTTCTCTCTCGCTCCTTTTCTCTCGCGCTCCTTTTCTCTCGCTCTTTTTCTCTCGCTCCTTTTCTCTCTCGCTCCTTTTCTCTCTCTCGCTCCTTCTCTCTCGCCCCTTTTCTCTCTCGCTCCTTTTCTCTCTCGCTCCTTTTCTCTCTCTCGCTCCTTTTCTCTCTCGCTCCTTTTCTCTCTCTCTCGCTCCTTTTCTCTCTCGCTCCTTTTCTCTCTCGCTCCTTTTCTCTCGCGCTCCTTTTCTCTCGCTCCTTTTCTCTCTCGCTCCTTTTCTCTCTCTCGCTCCTTTTCTCTCTCGCTCCTTTTCTCTCTCTCGCTCCTTTTCTCTCTCGCTCCTTTTCTCTCTCGCTCCTTTTCTCTCGCGCTCCTTTTCTCTCGCTCTTTTTCTCTCGCTCCTTTTCTCTCTCGCTCCTTTTCTCTCTCTCGCTCCTTTTCTCTCTCGCTCCTTTTCTCTCTCGCTCCTTTTCTCTCTCGCTCCTCGTCTCTCGCTCTGAGTGGAAGCGATGTCCAAACATGGAGCAGTTTAAAATGAGACTCTGTTCTCCAGAGGAACAGAGATGTTCAGGGAGATAAATGTTATCAAGTGTTATCAGATACTGTGCTTATTTATTTTATCTTTTTTATATACCTGTTATCATTTTGTCTTGTCGTTTCTTTTCCTTTTGTATGTATGTTTGCGTCTGTTTGTGTATGTATGCACATGTAGGCATGTGTATGTATGGCTTAATTACTGTGTAAATGTAAATTATATTTATGTTTTTTATTTGTTTAGACAAGGATTTTAACCCTGTGGAGTCTCCAGAAGCTCCAAATAATCCAGACTTGTTTACAAAGCAGCGTGGAGCCCTACTGTAAATTTACCTCTAAAGTTCTGGCTGTAAACACAAAAAGACACAAAAAGACTAAAAAAATACACAGAAAAGACACAAAAAGACACAAAATGACCAAAAAAGACTCAAAATGACTTACAAAGACAGGAAAAGACATGTTTTCATATTGTAAATAAACGTGAATGAATGAATGAAACCTCCTGGTGTCTCTATATGATCCTCTCCTCCTCCTCCTGCTCCAGACTGTTTTAACTACCAGGTGAAATATTCCCTCATGTTTTATGATCCGTCGTCTCAGCGGAGCGAGCGTCTCCTCAGTCATGAACCCAATCAGAGCTCAGCAGGAGGAGAGAGATTCTGACTCATCACCAGCTGATCTTTGTCTCCACAACAGGAGAAACCAAAGCTTCATCCACACACCAACATCCACTAAAAGTTTATGCAAAGACAAATGTACACAAGCCGAACAAATCATCAAACTGCTGCTTTTAATTCAGTCATTCAGCCTGACGTCCTGAGAGAGAAACACACTGATAAAAGGTGTTTCTAAAAATAAAAACAGTAAATCTGAGGGAAATGATCTTGCTGCATGGACAGATAATTTACCTTGACAAGATTTATTAAATTAAGATTATTAAATCTAGAAATAAGCATGTTGAACACTTAAAATAAGAAATTAACTCTTAAAAGAGTCAGTCCATCGCTGCTGGCAGCTTTAATTTATCTGTTTTTAGACCTTTTTATCAGTGTGTTCAGTCAGAGTTTCGCCCCTATCAACAGCTTTGTGTTATTGTCTATAATCTAGATATTGTTTCTGTGGGAAACACAAACTGAAACATTCCCACAACACAACTCTCCTCTAGTCAGCTGACTCAGCAGCTCTCACCTGGATGGACAGGTGTGTGTTATCTGGAGGATCAGCATGACAGACAGACAGACTAAATAAAATAGAAATAAAGATAAAAATAATAATAACAAATAAACAGAGACAGGAATAAAAATAAAATGATAACTTGCCCTCAGACTGTGTGTTCTGGTTAAATAAATATCATTTAGTTTAACTATTCCTGAATGAACGTCTGTTTCCTCTGCAGCTGAAGACGTTTTAAAGCTGTTGTGATAAAATAAAGAGGGTGTGATATAATAAAGACGGTGTGTGGAGGAACAGTGAATCATCATCAGTCTGACACATGCAGAGCTGCTAATGAGACAACAAGCTGTGAACAGTTACTGCAGCGTGGAGAACACTGTGATAAAACAAGCTGCAGCATAGAAATAAAAGCAGATTAGCTCCTTTCCTCTAATCCTCCCTCCTTGTTTTATTCCTCTCTTCCTCCATGTAGGAGCATGTAGAGAACCTCAGAGCTCCATCTTTAGTCCTCAGGGTTCTAGTTCTCCATACAAGGTGAACTCTACCGGAGCAAAGGGCTCAAAGAGGAATGTGACTCTACCTCCACTCCTTTTAGGAGTTTAGAGGAGAATCACCGACTAACTGAGCAATTAGAGGCTCTGATCCCAAACAGGAGAGAAGAGAGAGATTCAGTGTTCATGTACTCATTTAAAACTGATTCTCAACAGCTAAACACTGGTGAACAAACAGCTCCGGCCCTTTAAATGTGTATAAACAGCATCCAAAATGTTGCATTAATGAGGTTAGACAAGTTAAAGTAAAGCTGCCAGCAGTGATGAACTGGCCCGAGCAGAGTGACCTGATGATTATTTGGTTCTTACCAAGATAAAAAAAAACTTTAGATTTAGAAGTGTTAGATCATTTATCTGGTTTTAAGAGTTAATTTATTATTTCAAGTGTTCAACATGTTTATTTCTAGATTTAATAATCTTAATTTAATAAATCTTGTCAAGGTAAATTATCTGTCCATGCAGCAAGATCATTTCCCTCAGATTTACTGTTTCATCTTAATAACAATCTTAAATTAAGATTATTAAATCTAGAAATAAGCATGTTGAACACTTAAAATAAGAAATTAACTCTTAAAACAAGATAAATGATCTAACACTTCTAAAGTTTTTATCTTGGTAAGAACCAAATCATTTGCAGCTGCAACATTACTGTACGTGCTTTATAAAAGCAGCTACAGTACGAAATAAAAGTATGTGATTTAGAATGCAGCAACTATTTCTGTTTAATAACTCTCCTGTTAATCTCTCAACTTTATGGGATTAAAGTACAACATCACTGAACACCTTTAATCTTTCTACGTGTCTGTTTTTTTAGATCAGATCATGTTCTGGTTTTGGTTTGAGTCCTTGTTGCTGTCAGAGAAACAAAGACCACAGAAACCCTCATAAATTAATAAAAGCACTCTGCTAATGGTTGCTACATTCTTGTGGGTTCTCTGATCAATATCAATATATTCTTTGATCCAGTAAAATCTGACATTCAGCGTCCTGAATGGAATCATCTGTTGTTTCTTAACCACATTTCCTCCACTGAGACGAATCAGCAGCTGAACCAGCTCCTCAGATCAAACTGAACTGGTTCAATCCACATTTCTATTATTAAGGCTCACAGCTATTAATCTGAAGTCATTTTAACCCTCTAGAGTCCATGAAACCAGCTGAACATCACTTCTTCATGACATGAAAACATAAAAATGAAGCAACATTGAGTCTCTCCATCAGCTTCCAAATAAAGTTCTGGCTTGAAACTCCAAACCAGATTTATTGTGATAAAAAAATAAATGTACTACAGTCCACCACTAGTAGACACGAATAACCCTGTGAAGGAAATTTGGTGTTTCCTGCATGGTGGGACATGAAGTAGGCAGCGACCTACTTGATATTCAAGACGCAAGGCATTGTGGGAACTGACTCTGTGAACTTAACTCTGACGACACCATGGCAGAGGGGAACATGTAGATCAGGGGGTCCTGGGTCATGCATAGGGCAGGAAGATAGGGCCACATTGAGGCTTACTAAAGAATCAATGTTGGGAAATACAACAGATATAAGTCGAGCGGTGTATGGGACTGTATTGTAAAAGAGCCATTTGGGATTGTGCGGTGTATGGAACACGAATGTGCTAATAAAACCTGCTGAACAGAGTATTGAGTGCTTTGTGTTTGGCCAGCTCACCCATTAACTTAGTGCAGTTGTCAAAATTGCCACGAAAACCCACAGGAGCTTTTATCTTTGTTTTTCTCCTCTGTAAAGGAAACAGTGATTGTAAACCACAACAGGAAAGTTGTGGGCTGGAAAACCAAAACAGTCAATAGAGCTGAGTCAGCATTATCTTCCACATAGTAGACAGTAGATTTTACATGGTAACTGGTTCTTCTTTAAGGACTTTGGGTACATTTGGAGGCGTTGTGGGTGAATAGTATGATCTGTTAGTTCTCTACATTCACCAGATATTGTTTGTTCCCAGATTCCACTGATGAGTTTAATAGTAATTATATTGGTATATAGTTTGTTCCCAGATCCCTCTGATGAGTTTAATAGTAATTATATTGTTATATTGTTTGTTCCCAGATCCCTCTGATGAGTTTAATAGTAATTATATTGTTATATAGTTTGTTCCCAGATCCCTCTGATGAGTTTAATAGTAATTATATTGTTATATAGTTTGTTCCCAGATCCCTCTGATTGGTTTAATACTAATCAGTTTGTTATATTGTTTCTCTCTGTAGAGACACTCAGGCTTTTATTCAAACGGTGAATTTTCCATGAGCTGCAGCCAGATACTATGACTCTCATGTCATCAAACTCCTCTAGTGATAACTGATAAGGTAGTCACACACACACACACACACACAAACACACACACACACACACACACACACACACACACACACACTCAGAGTGGGTACTTCCTTTACCTAAATTGATGTTCTGGCCTGGGTGGAGATGTGGGAAAGCTCCTGATCATGTTGCATAATAACCCGTGCTGTTTGTTTATAACCCGCGCTGGTCGGCGTGTCACCAGTGAGCGTCTCATCACTAATGAATGAGTGACACTAATGAATAAATGAGTCTCTGTGAGCGGCGGACATCCTGAAGAGGAAGAGGAGAGGAGCGAGGAAGAGGAGGAGGTGTTGAGTTACTCAGGGCTGAAAGTGGCTCCGATCATAATACAACGTTCCCACAGTCACACACTCCCTCTGCTCCCTGTGTGTGTGTGTGTGTGTGTGTGTGTGTGTGTGTGTGTTTGTTCTTGTTCTTCCTACATAGTGAGGACCAGAACACGCTTTTAACCAACAGAGTGAGGACATTTTTGCAAAGTGAGGACATTTCGGCCGGTCCTCTCTTCTTTAAAGGCTTTTTTTTAGATTTCAGACTTTGTTTTAAGGGTTAAAGGTTACACGATGATGATAATTAACTGAAACTGTATTGTGTGGTTACAAAACTAACTAACATTATAGTGAAAATGTCCTTCGTTTCGTCTTTGTCAACTTAAACCTGATTATAACCTGAACCTTTAAGTCAAGTCTCAACCCTAGAACAGGCCTCACTATGTAGGCAGTATGAGAAGCCAAAAACACGCATCCTTGTCCTTCTATCTTTTTGAGGACCATCATTAATGTAATGAATTTGTAGGCCCTGACCCCTGACCCCTGACCCCTGACCCCTAACCTAAACCTGAAACTGAAACCAAGTCCTAACCTTCAAACATTTTTAGGGCCTTTTAAGAAGTGAGGTCCACCTGAAATGTCTTCACTGAGCAAAAATGTCCTCACTCAGTTAGTTAAGAACTAATTCTGGTCCTCACTATGATTGGAGTACACACACACACACACACACACACACACACACACAGACACACACACACACACTAACACAGAGGGTAGGCAAGTAATGTGACAGGTAGCAGCGTTAGTACAGAAGCTCAACTCAAGGACGACTGTTCGCTCATCAGCAGAGATAGACCACACACACACACACACACACACGCACACGCACACGCACACACACACACACACACACACACACACACACACAGCTTGATCCAGCACCTGCTCCTCCTGTATTTGTGTATTTGTGTGTGTGTGTGTGTGGTGAGTGAAGGCTGCAGGACAACAGATGAGAACAGCTTGTTCTTGTTTTTCATTCTCAACAAGCAGAAAACATCATCTAGTGAAGGAGGAAACCTGATTTATCTCACACAGAAACTAGGAAACCGAAAACAAGAAAACTGGAAATACGTTTAGAACACAATGACACATTCCCTTCATGTTATTTCATGCTTGTATTATTACATCAAGTTAACACACATGGGTCTAAAATGACCTTGTGCATTAGAAGAGTAGTGATACAAAAAGTGATTCACTAAATGAACAATGTGAGTCTATGTGTAACTATGTTTGTCTTATTTTGAAGGTTTAACTTTAAAAGAGGTGTTAGAACCACCAGATTACATTGGAAAATCACATATTTTAACATTTGAGACTTATTAGAGCCACCAAATAATAATTTCCATTGGAAAAAACACCAATTTAACAAACTAGGATAGTTCATATTTGTGTCTTCTTTGTCAGGTTTAAAATTGGTGACAACATATAAACACCTTCTAATGACCAACATGGGTCAGAAATCACCTTCTGCATTAGAAGAGTAGTGATAAAAAAGGGTTTTTATTCAAAAAGTAAGAAATGAAAACAAAAAATTAGGATGTATGATGATCAAAAACAAGTTAATTGAGGAAAACCTGCAATACTGAATGATGAAATTAATTTATTGCAAAGGTATAGAAAATAAAAACTCAGTTGGTTCACTTTAGACCATGTTGAGCATCAAAGGGTTAAGCAGCCAGTGTTGTTATTGCTGACTGCATGTATCTCCATGTCTCCTTTACATAACAGCCAGCCTGGACCTCAACATGACTCCCTTCCTGTCCTCGATTCTCTCTGTAGCTCCGCCCTGCTGCTGCAAACCTGATCCGCCTCGGGACGGTTGATCCAGATCTGCAACCTGCACAATGTCATCTCATGAAGGGTTCATATGATTTACTACAAAAGTAATGCTATGGATTCATATGATTCCCTAAGAAATATGATATGTTGCTGTTACAAACATGTTGTTAATGTGGTGAAACAGAACTTTTTTGTTAGGTTTAGGAACCAAAACTACTTGGTTATGCTTCGTAAAAAAGAAAAGGGTTATAATATTAGGGCCATGGGGCAATCACACCGAGCACTGGCCCCTACAGCGAAACAATAGCTAAAATTTTGCATTGAAGTGAATGGGACAGCCGGAAAAAAAATTAGGGAAAAATAACAATAATTGTAGATTTTTAAATGTCTACTTCTCCGGCATAATTTCACCTAGAGACTCCATTTAAACTTTAAACAGTAGACACAAGTCTTGTGTATCGGTGTATTAATCCACGTTTCGATAGGTCATATAGTTTTTAATCAATCCCTGTTCAATGACCATGATCATTTTTGGAGAAATTCTGAGATTATAATGGGTGTGTATTGCACGGAATGTTCGTGTCACAGTGTGTGACATCATCGCCAGAGTGTAGAGGGAGAGAAAAAACTGTCAAAAAATAAATTTGAAAACTGCGCTCCAGGCCGCAAATTCCACTCTACAGAAATAATTTATACATAGAAACGTAGGAAAATTAGTCTTCTCCCTCACAATCCTCTGGTAAAGCTGTCAGAGTTATAGTTTGGGCGTAGGACGCACAGATGATCCACCAACACCACCAACAGCCTCATTGGCTCCCATATTAAAAACGCAGGGAGATTTCGGAAAAAGGGAGATGTAACAGTTTCTTTAGATCGCTCTAACAAAGCTATTTCTTAATTTTTCTTAAAAAAAAAACATATGTAGACGTTCAGGAAGAACTCAGGACGCTCAAAGTGAAGTCGGATCAATGATAGGTATTATGGTTTTGCCAAAAATGCTTTCTGTTCGAGGCCAGAAATTCCAGTCTGTCCACCTCTGCTGCTGTCACTGTTCCGGTACATTCTACAGTGGCAGTTAATTCTGTTGATTGCTCTGCTCTGATTGGTCGACCACAAAGCCTTTGATCCTCTGAGAGATTGTAAAACACTTTAAGGTGCTATGTTTAAAGTTTTTATTGTTAAAGAGATTTTCATCAGAAAGAAAAATTTCTTTTCTGAAAGGTGCTATTTCACCTGGATTTTATTTCCCCATACAGCCAGAATAAGCTGTCACATTTCCTGCTGGGAGAATACAACACATCCTCCTGACAGCGTCTGCAGTAACAAAGAGCTCCTGGTGCTTCACTAAATGCTTCCGGTCGCAGAGATTGAAGGCAAAAATGCAAATGAGCTGATCACAATGTGCAACACATCTAAAATGAAGAGTTGAACTACGGTGCTTGAACTGCAAATTGCATTTGTGACGTATAATTTTAGTATTATGTGGTGTGAGTCATGACTATCTGCTTATATAAGAAGAATAGGTAAATAAAAAACTAAAAGATTTTGGGTGACAACAACATCACTTCCTCAGGAACGAAAGAAAAACAGAGATCAAGAAAGAAGAATAAGACGAACACAAAGACGGAGAGACGGAGAGAAATAAAAGCTCCAGAGTGGAGAGACGTGGAGCTGCTGCCGTCCTTCAGCTGATTGTCTCTCAGCTAATGAGGCGTTCATGTCCTGACGGTGATAGAAAGACATCAACAACAGACACGACTCACATTCAGCAGCAAACACTCAGACAGACAGAACAGGACACACTGATAGAAAGGTCTAAAACCAGATCAAACAGTAAATCTGAGGGAAATGATCTTGGTAAGAAACATAATTTGCAGCCTACACTGCAAAAACCAACTGACAAAAAATAAGAAATAAATCACTAGAATGAAGCAAAATACATGCTGGAAACAAGTCAAATTATCTGCCAGTGCAGTAAGTTAATGTTTCTTTGTAAGAATTCTTTAAATCAGTAAAAATATCTAGAAACTGGAAAAACAATGATGACTTGAAATAAATACAAAACTATTTATTTGGAGCAATTTACTAGCCTGGCTAACACCAGACTATTCTCAAATGAGATCTAGTCTGGAACCAGCTGTTCATTTCTCCGTAGAGGAGGTGTGGTTTACGATCCTCCGGAGCCGTTTATTGGACGCTTAGAATGTCTATCAAAGCGTCTGTAGGTAGCTCTTAGCCAATCAGATCAGTTATACCAGATGACGTAGTAGAGCAACAGAGATGGATGTTTGTTGTGTGTGTGTCTGTGAGAGAGTGTTGCTGCTGCTTTGCTTCTCCAGTTCTCGCTTTCTGCAAGATTATTTATTTTCACGCTTTATTCCCCCTCATGTCATTCAGCCACACATCCACTGATTTTATGGGCAACAAACAAGCTGCTGCGGGCCTCTGGGGGCTCCGCTGTCCGCGGTAGGGGGGCTATTAGCCGTTAGCGGCTATTAGCTATTAGCGGCTATTAGCTATTAGCCGCTAACGGCGCTAATAGCCGCTAGTGACGCTAATAGCCCCGCTACCATAACGCCGGTGATCTCAGCGGAGCCGCCGAGAGACCTTTCGCCTTTCAACTTTGGCTCTAAACTATTTAAAACACCGTCTACAGCTAAAGAGAGTTTCACGTCTGCAGCAGCCATGTTGGATCCGTAAGAAAACTACAAGCTTCCGTCTGCCGAGTAGTACGTGTCATCATCTTGCCGTCCCTCCCCGCTCTGTGATTGGATCCCTAAAACAGGGCTAAGAAACCTTCCTGGATTCCAGACTCCGCCGCAGTTCGAAATTAAATTTGAGCGCGCAAGGCAGTCTGGGTATACCCAGGCTAGCAATTTACTGAAATTTTTCTCTCATTCCAGTATCTGTGGGTAGATACTGGTGGTAGAAAATACTTTGCACTTTGGAGTTGCACTCCATGCAACTAAAACTCTCAACTGGAGCCAATATTTGAGGTAAAAACTCACCATATTCAACAGTTGAAGAGATTGAAAAGCATGAAAAAGCTCACAATGTCAATCCTAAAAACAAGTCTTTACACAATACTGAAATCCCTGTGAAGAGGTTACTCACTCAATTTTAGTTACATAAAGACACATGTTGTTAAAATAAGGACATAAAGCTATGGTCAGTAGGTAAATTATACTCAGAACAAGATAATTAAGATACTATTGATAGATAGAAGAAGAAAATACTTGGTGAGCTTCATGTTTGTTGCAGGTTACTCAGTTCATCGCTGCTGGCAGCTTAAATTTATCTGGTTTGAAGAGTTTTTATTTATTATTTCAAGTGTTCAACATGTTTATTTCTAAACATAAAGCAGAGGAGTTTATTTAGTTTCTTCCAGCTGATGAATGAATGAGAGCTGCTGTAACTGGGACTGAAGTGTTTCATGTTATGTAAAGGAAGGATTCAGTTTCTTTAACGTGTAGGATCATTTACAATGACTTCAGCTCTGTTTGTTCTGTTTACACCGTAAACAAAATAACAGATAAACAACCGAGTCCACCACAACATCCAGTCAAACACTACAGCTAGATACTACCATTAGAATATGATACACACGTTTATTTATGTCAGTGATTCAATCCAGAAAGGTGAAATAACACATTATATAGATCCATTACACACAGAATGAAACATTTCATGTCTTCATTTATTTACTTTATTCTAATTATAATGATTATGGCTTGAATTTTGAATATTACAAACAACCAATTTTAAAAGTCTGTTTAATATGTAAATGTTTCCTCTGATCAGTTTGTCATCTATATAAATATGACTCTATACTTGGTTGACTGAAATGGACTTTTAACAATTTTAACATTTTGCATACATTTATATTATGAATATAATATAATATAATACAATAAGTCTGTCCACTATATAACAGTGTTCCCAACCTTTTTCGCATAAAATGAAAATAATAATAAATAAAAGAATAAAATGTGATTTTGAATCTTTTTTTTACTTTCAAAACACTATAATGCTCAATAAAAAATAAAACTGTTTTTCATCATAAAGTATGAAAGGAAAAAATTGATATAATGATCTGTTGTAATAAAAAAAAATATATTCAAACACAGCCAGTATTTTATTTGTGTCTTGTGTGTTTAGAGTAACACATTTTAGTTATTTTGTGTCTTTTTTTTAGTAATTCTGTGTCTTTTTTAGTCATTTAGTGTCTTTTTTAGTCATTTTGTGTCTTTTTTTAGTCATTTTGTGTCTTTTTTAGTCCTTCAGTCCAACATAAAATGTGATTTTGAATATTTTTTTTTAACTTTCAAAACACTATCATGCTCAATAAAAAATAAAACTATTTTTCTTCATGAAGTATGAAAGGAAACATGGATATAATGATCTGTTGTAATAATAAAAAGATATTCAAACACCCAGCAGCATTAATAACATGGTGAATGAATGAATGTGGGTCATTTTAAACCGTTGTTGTCTATCTGTTGAACATTAAAGGGTTAAAGTCTCAGAGAGCCACAACGCTGCATTCTGACCTGCTTTAAGCTCCTTCACTGTTTAAATCACATCGGCTCTCTGAGACCAAAATCCAGCCTGTAATCCAGCAGCTCGTCCAGCTCCAGGGTGAATTACACCATTTGGCATTTTGGATGAAAATGAAAAGATTAGTGGAGCCTAATTGGGACGTGAAGAAGGTTATTGTGTGTTTGATTCCCTCGTCTCTGTAAACACGTGCTGCTGCTGCTCTAATCCAGACTCTGTTGGATCGGATTTGGGTGAAAACCAACAAAGTGGGTCAGAGCCTCGGGGCGAGTCAGGGACAGTCACACTAAAAATAGATCATGGAGCAATAATTAACAACATCAGTTATTAACTCTATGGAGTCTATCAGGCTGTTTCTGACTCCTTCCATCCTGCCTGTATTCACCTTAAAAC
This sequence comes from Centropristis striata, assembly GCF_030273125.1. NCBI lineage: Eukaryota > Metazoa > Chordata > Actinopteri > Perciformes > Serranidae > Centropristis > Centropristis striata. The sequence goes on along the minus strand of NC_081532.1, from coordinate 360,704 downwards.
ATGTTTAAATACCATGTTGGGATATTTTTCACCTATATGACCTGATAATAATAATAATAGATTTTTTATTCTGACTTACTGGATCAACATTTAGAACCAAAAAGAAACAAAGAAAAACCAACATAAATGTGATCTTGTGATTGTGTGTGATCCTGTCATCAACTCTGGTTTTATTCTAGTGGGACTCTGTTTGATTTGGCTCTTTGTGTTTAGACGAACAATTTGGTAATTTTGTGTCTTTGTAAGTCATTTTGTGTCTTTTTTTGTCATTTTGTGTCTTTTTTTAGTCATTTTGTGTCTTTTTTTTGGTAATTTTGTGTCTTTTTTAGTCATTTTGTGTATTTTTTTTGGTAATTTTTTGTCTTTTTTGTCATTTTGTGTCTTTTTAGTCATTTTGTGTAATTTTTTTGGTAATTTTTTTGTATTTTTGTGTCTTTTTTTGTCATTTTGTGTCTTTTTTAGTCATTTTGTGTATTTTTTTGGTAATTTTTTGTCTTTTTTGTCATTTTGTGTATTTTTTTGTCATTTTGTGTCTTTTTTTGTAATTTTGTGTAATTTTTTTGGTAATTTTTTGTCTTTTTTGTCATTTTGTGTCTTTTTTTGTCATTTTGTGTATTTTTTGGGGTAAGTTTTGGTCTTTTTTGTCATTTTGTGTCTTTTTTGGTCAGTTTGCGTCTTTTTTTAGTCACTTTGTGTCTTTTTTAGTCTTTTAGTCCAACATTAAATGTGATTTTGAATCTTTTTTTACTTCCAAAACACTATCATGCTCAATAAAGAATTGTAAATGTGTCAAATGTGACCAAAGGTGTCAAATCTACCATATAAGAGGGTTCCATCCAGTTCTATCATTTGATACTAAATCTATTTGAGCTTGTCTCCAGTTTTACTTGGTATATCATCATCAAACTGAAACTGGCCTCATGGAGTTTACAGCCAGAACTTTAGAGGTAAATGTACAGTAGGGCTCCACGCTGCTTTGTTTTCTAGTCTGATGGAGGCAACAAGTCTGGAGTATTTGGAGCTTTAAGGGTTAATCTCATACCTGCATCTTGTCTGTTCCAGCACATTTTTTGCTTATCACATTCCTTATTATTTTTTCCATTACTGTTCCATCAAACAGAGCCAACTTTCCACTGTAATCATGTTACAACTGTAATGTATTCAGTCTGAACCAGCAGAGCTCTCAGTTGCCAAACATCACGGAGAACAGCAGAAAGTCAAACAAATACTGCAAATATGAAGATGTTTCCATTACACACACACACACACACACACACACACACACACACACACACCTGGATAAACGTGTTACTGAGCAGCTAAATGTTCTGTTGCTAGTAACAACCACTACTGTAGCAACACACGGTTCAACATTCATCCTTTTATCACATCTGTGACCCAGCAAACACTATTATTTACTTATTATATTATTATATTATCTGTTATTTACTTATTATATCATTATATTATCTGTTATTTACTTATTATATTATTATATTATCTGTTATTTACTTATTATATTATTATATTATCTGTTATTTACTTATTATATTATGATATTATCTGTTATTTACTTATTATAGAAAATAAACTGTAAAACCTGGAATACAAACATCCAACAGTCCTTGAATGGATCAAGTTTCAATCAGAAAAAGCAACAAGACGAAGCTTAAAACTGAGACATTTCTGTTAAAATCACTCACATGACAAATATATTCACTATAAATCTGTTTACACAGAGCAGAGAGGAGAGGACAGGTTGTAAAATGTAAATAATTGAATATGTATAATAACATGTGGAGAAACAATTTCCCCCCAATATTGCCGATTTGGAAATATGTTTTATATATAAATCACAAATTAAAAAATTGTCGGAGAAAATCCTTTTTTTAATGATTTATGTCATTAAAACTGTGTTATACTGCACAAGACATGTATTAATTCTATCTTCTAGCCATGATTCCTTCGAGGAGCAGGAGTTTTATATCACAGTGAAATAAAAGGACAAAGTGAGTAAAAAAAGAGTAAAAAAGGCGCCTGGAGTTCAGAGGTTAACAGCTCTAATATAAATATGCTTCTGTCATGTGTATGTAGTCTATACGGTGATGTCACACTGTTGGCTCCACACTAAACCAAGACTGTAACCTGTGTTAGCCTGGCGGCTAACAGGGATGAGCTAATGACTGAATCAGTGGAGGAACCATAAACAGTAGCAGACACTTCACGATGCTTAAAACACGGAAAAAAAACAGACTGTTGCTTTTTCTTCTGTATAACATGTGCAATAGGATTTTCCTTTTCTCTTTTTTCCTGAACAGAAGTGAAATGTTTTGTGTGCAGTGTTGTCAATTATTTGCAGCTTTGTGTCTGTTTGTTCCTGTTTACAGTCCCTTACTGTGTGATTTGTTTGTGTGTGTCCTTTTTTGTTTGTTTGTTTGTTTGTTTGTTTGATGGGTGCATGCCTTGTTTGGTTATTTATTTAATATTTATCTTCTTTGCTCTGACGGGAGAGCTGTGCCTCCATTTCTTTGTGCTAACGTATTTTTTATAGTATATATTAAATATTTAACACTATTAAAGAGTTAAAATATTAACACTTTTCAAATAGTAATTTTAACTCTGTGAGAATCCGTGAGAACTATATAAACTCAGAAAAAGTGATAAATTTAACACTCTATTATATATATGAGTTGAATTAACACTCCTGATTTTGCTGTGCACTCCCACTGTTAACATGCAGGAGTGTCCACACACACACACTATCTGTGTGTGCTGACTCACTCTGTGGAGGCGACAGTCATCAGAGTTACACAGTAACATTGAACCAGGAGCTGAGAGCTGCTGCAGATCAACATGAGGACATGAGCTCTTCTCTCTGCTGTCGCCTCGTTCTGCTCTGCTGCTTTTACCTTTTTACCTGCTCATTTACAGATTCTTCTTCTATCTGTCTGTTGGAAACCACAGCACCAAACTCTAGTGATGATCTAGATCAGAGGTTCCCAAACATGTTTAGCCGCGCACCCCCTTCTAGTCCCAACCGTGTTGACGCACCCCCAACCCCCACACCTTCAAAAAAAACAAAATGCAAAAAGTTTTTTTATAGCCATATTAAAGGCAGCATGTTAAATCATGCTCAAATGAGAACACACATATAATTAAATAATCATAAATAATGATTAAATGAGCGTGGAGCTAAACAACCCGTCATCATAACACAGGCTGGAAACATGGAAGAAGAAAACTTCTTCTACGCTTCATTTTAAGATGAAGTGCATTTAGAATAGCCTGCATTTGTTTACTAATTAATATTACAGTTTTTGATTTTACATTTTACAAAGGAAATGTTTATTTACACTTCTTTATTGTATGGGGGGAAAAAATTTAATTGTGTAATTATCAGACCGCCATTACATTTTTCATCTCGCGCACCCCCAGGGGTCCACGCACCACACTTTGGGAACCCCTGGTCTAGATTACTGGAGCATTAGAGCTGCAACCATCAGTCAACCAATCCATTACGTCATTTTTTAGGCGAAAATGTCAGAAAATTCTGTTTTTAGCCTCTCAAATGTCCTCTTGGAAAGAGATTGATTAATAAAGTTTTGAGAAGATGTACAGTTTATCATTCAAGAATAAACCACAAAATATGTTATTCCAACTTTATGAGCAACAGTGCATATGTAATGTATATGTAAAATATGTCATTATTATTATTATATGTAATGTATTTACATTTTACAATAATAAAAAACTACTGAGATCTGAACGTTATCATGGTGAGAAGTTAAACCAGTTTTTTTTTTGCTTGATTAAAGATTGACATTTTATTCCATATTTTACTGTATAAATAAAAACGCTGTTCTGCCATATAATTGACCAGAAAATACTTTATAAATGCTGCATAAATTAAAGATTTTACCATGAAATATTACAGTATATTTCTGTTAGAGATATGGTGTTTAGTACAGTGAGAAAGAGTATTTTTTTTTTTTTAAAAATGCAAAAATGATGCTTGTATATATATTAAGGTATATTTTTTGCTACAAACACGGTGCCAGAGTATTTTACAGTGGAGTAATTTATTTACATTTTTTTTTTAAATGTAAAAAAATCCTGTTTTGGCTGATATAAAAATTTACAGTGTTTCATTGTTACTGAAACTGAATTAACTCATTTATCATTTTACGTCTTTTACTGTCATAATTTAGCAGTTTTTCCACCGTAAAATCTACAGACATTTTTTACAGTGTACATAACTGACTTCATTACTTCTATAGTTTATGTTCATAAAAACAACAGCAGAGCTTCATAAAGTCATAAAGGCCTTCATGGTCTGAAGCCTGAGAGTTATTTTAAGGTAATTGTTTTGCTATTTTAAGCACCACAGCGACCTTTCTGTATCTTTCCACAGCTGATTGTTTCAGAGTGGAAATTGTATTGGAAATTCTGACAGGAAAATTATATTTGACCTGTAATTTCACTAACAAAGGCCAATCATGGAATGACGCAGTTCCCTCCACTTCCTGCTCTGAGAGGCCTTTTTCTTTTTCTCTGCCTCTAAACTTATCTCTTCATAGTGGAGTCGTCTTGGACACCAGTAACCAGACGCCGTCCAGGAGACGCTGCTTTGTTCTACGTCACCTGAACGCAGCACCAACCTTCACCTGACACCTGAGAACCGCTCTAAGGTTTCACCACACTGTAAAAAATATCAGGAGGTCTCACAGTGAAAAACTGTTAAACATGACAGTAAAAAGACGTAAAATGATAAATGAGTTAATTCAGTTTCAGTAACAATGAAACACTGTAAATGTTTAAATCAGACAAAACTGGATTTTTTACAGTTTTATTTATTTTTTAAATACATTACTCCACTGTAAAATACTCTGGCACCGTGTTTGCAACAAAAGACACAAAACTAGAAAACTTCCTCTGGGTAAATAGTGAAAGGGCCACTACTGCCGGTGTGTGTACACTATGATGAGATTCTTCAGAGATTTATAACAATTAATACTAGTAATGTTATGATACTATATAATATACAAGGAGCACACCTACAACAAGCATTCCTTTACAAGTATTTATTTATACAGCAACCTATGACCTTTAACCTCAAAGTGTGACAAAGGCAATCAGATCAAAGCAATCAACAGAATTAACTGCAGCTGTAGAATGTTCCTGAACAGTGACAGCAGCCAGAGGTGGACAGACTGGAATTTCTGGCCTCGAACAGAAAGCATTTTTGGCAAAACCATAATACCTATCATTGATCCGACTTCACTTTGAGCGTCCTGAGTTCTTCCTGAACGTCTACATATGTTTTTTTTTAAGAAAAATGAAAAAATAGCTTTGTTAGAGCGATCTAAAAAAACTGTTACATCTCCCTTTTTCAGAAATCTCCCTGCGTTTTTAATATGGGAGCCAATGAGGCTGTTGGTGGTGTTGGTGGATCATCTGTGCGTCCTACGCCCAAACTATAACTCTGACAGCTTTACCAGAGGATTGTGAGGGAGAAGACTAATTTTCCTACGTTTCTATGTATAAATTATTTCTGTAGAGTGGAATTTGCGGCCTGGAGCGCAGTTTTAAAATTTATTTTTTGACAGTTTCTTCTCTCCCTCTACACTCTGGCGATGATGTCACACACTGTGACACGAACATTCCGTGCAATACACACCCATTATAATCTCGGAATTTCTCCAAAAATGATCATGGTCATTGAACAGGGATTGATAAAAAACTATATGACCTATCCAAACGTGGATTAATACACCGATACACAAGACTTGTGTCTACTGTTTAAAGTTTAAATGGAGTCTCTAGGTGAAATTATGCCTGAGAAGTAGACGTTTAAAGATGTTAAAGATGTTAAAGATGTTTTTTTGGACAAAACAAACAGTTTGAAGATTTAGCATAGACTCTGGGACAATGTGAGAAGCTTTTTAAACTGACATTTCATAGACAAAATGATTAATTAATGATTATGACACAATCAGCTGTGGAAAGATACAGAAAGGTCGCTGTGGTGCTTAAAATAGCGAACCAATTACCTTAAAATAACTCTCAGGCTTCAGACCATGAAGGCCTTTATGACGTTCTGAAGCTCTGTTGTTGTTTTTATGAACATAAACTATAGAAGTAATGAGGTGAGTTATGTGAGCTGCCGGGGCCAGACTGGGGGACAGGTTGGCTCACCTGAGACCAGGACCGCTCAACCCTGCCAGGCTGCAGATCTGGTTTCCACCAGAACAGAACCTGATCCTCCTGTCTGTCTGAACCTGCTCCTGTCTGTCCTCCTGTCTGTCCTCCTGCCTTCACCTCAACAACTGCTGCATCACAACAGGGTTTTCAAACGGCGGCCGGATCATATTAAAATTCAGAGCTGATTTATGTTTGATGAGCAGACAGAGGTCTGTCTGCGTCTTTCTCTAAATAATGAAACGCTGCAGAGAAAACGGCTGATAACTAAACAGCCAACGATCTCTAATAGTATCAAACCGTCTAGTGAGACGGCTCATAAATCTGCTGCCCACACTGGAAAAAACCTGCTGTTTTTACAGTAAAAAAACAGCTGCTGTGATACATTTAATACATTTTTCCATTATTTCCTTTGGCTTATCCATCTTAGCATCAATAAGGTTATTAGGGCCTCGGGGCAATCGCACCGAGCACTGGTCCCCTACAGCAATACAGAAATAATTTATACATAGAAACGTAGGAAAATTAGTCTTCTCCCTCACAATCCTCTGGTAAAGCTGTCAGAGTTATAGTTTGGGCGTAGGACGCACAGATGATCCACCAACACCACCAACAGCCTCATTGGCTCCCATATTAAAAACGCAGGGAGATTTCTGAAAAAGGGAGAATTTTTCAGATTGCTCTAACAAAGCTATTTTTTTCATTTTTCTTCATAAAAAACATATGTAGACGTTCAGGAAGAACTCAGGACACTCAAAGTGAAGTCGGATCAATGATAGGTATTATGGTTTTGCCAAAAATGCTTTCTGTTCGAGGCCAGAAATTCCAGTCTTTCCACTGGAAACTCTGGCTGCTGTCACTGTTCAGGAACATTCTACAGCTGCAGTTAATTCTGTTGATTGCTCTGCTCTGATTGGTCGACCACAAAGCCTTTGATGCTTTGATGTGACTACAGTAACAGATACAAGCGCGCGTAAGTGCGTACACTCCTCCAGATACACATTCTTCACACACACACACACACACACACACACACACACACACACACATTTTGAGGTTAAAGGTCATAGGTTGCTGTATAAATAAATACTTGTAAAGGAATGCTTGTTGTAGGTGTGCTCCTTGTATATTATATAGTATCATAACATTACTAGTATTAATTGTTATAAATCTCTGAAGAATCTCATCATAGTGTACACACACCGGCAGTAGTGGCCCTTTCACTATTTACCCAGAGGACATTTTCTAGTTTACTCTAGTTTACAGTTCCGAGTGTTTTGATTTGAATTTGTTTCCCAGTCTCAGTAACACATTTACCATGTGTTCCTGCATCAGAGCTGAATAAAAACATTTCATATCAAGCAGAAAGGATTATGCAGTGTTGCCCTGATATGTATTCTGCGGTTGAGGTTTTGTTATTTTGTTATTTTTCGTTAACTATAATAACCGTCCATCAGTCTTGGTATTAAAGAAGACTGGGACCATAAACTCATTATGAAAATGTTAACTGAGGGAATAAATCAAGTGAGACTCATTTTCTCATTGACTTCCATACAATAAGGTCTTCTTCCCTCTGTGAGCAGTAGAGTCGCCCCCTGCCTGTTGTTATACAGAATGCAGCTTTAGCTTCACTGCTTCAGGCTCCGAGGGAACAAAAACACATCAAACTGCAGAGAGATAAATGGTTTTGTAGCATCCTTTGTTGCTTGGTTGCTGAAAATAACCAGCGCATGTTAAAGTGAGTGACAGCAAGTTATGTAAGAGTGAAAATATCAAAAAGACTGCAGAGAATAAAAACACCACAAAACATAAATCACTTCAACCACAAATAGAACATTAGTCATCAAATCTGTTCTAATCTCTCCTTCTTCCTTAGAACAAGCACGACCACAGACAGACAGACAGGCAGACAGACAGGAGGACAGACAGACAGACAGACAGACAGACAGACAGGAGGACAGACAGACAGACAGACAGGCAGACAGACAGACAGACAGACAGACAGACAGACAGACAGGAGGACAGACAGACAGGCAGACAGACAGACAGACAGACAGACAGACAGACAGACAGGAGGACAGACAGACAGACAGACAGACAGGAGGACAGACAGACAGACAGACAGACAGACAGACAGACAGGAGGACAGACAGACAGACAGACAGACAGACAGACAGACAGACAGACAGGCAGGAGGACAGACAGACAGACAGACAGGAGGACAGACAGACAGACAGACAGACAGACAGACAGGAGGACAGACAGACAGACAGACAGACAGACAGGAGGACAGACAGGCAGACAGGAGGACAGACAGGCAGAGAGACAGACAGACAGACAGGAGGACAGACAGACAGACAGACAGACAGACAGGAGGACAGATGGAAAGTGACCCAGGTTGACGGAAAATTCTCCAGGCGTCCTCGGTAGGAGTGTGTGTGTGTGTATATGTGTGTGTGTGTGTGTGTGTGTGTGTGTGTGTGTGTGTGTGTGTTTGCTGACTCATGTGTGTGTGTGTGAGTGTGTCAGTGTTACTACAGTGTGTGTGGGAGAAGCTTAAGTTGAAAAAAACAAACAAAAACAAAACAGCTGTCCATTGTGGCTGCAGACGCTCTGTAGTTATTTTAATAATATCTCTCGATAATAATAATAATAATAATAATAATAGATCTCTATAATAATAATATATCTCTTTATAATAATAATAATAATAATATATATCTATATAATAATAATATATCTCTTTATAATAATATATCTCTCTATAATAATAATAATAATAATATATCTCTCTATAATAATAATAATAATAATAATAATATATCTCTCTATGATAATAATAATAATAATAATAATAATAATAATAATCAGTGGAGGGCTGGTGGTGTCTTCTCCCTCTGCTTCCTGATTTAACAGGTTTAATTGGGTGACAGCCTGCAGCCAGACAGGCTCTTATCAGGCTGATTCATTATTCAGCATTTATAAAAGAGCAAATAAACGGACAGGCATCACACTGCAAACACTGAAATCTAAGTCACAGTAAATATCTTAGATCAAGGGGATATCTGCTTATTTTTTGTCTGATAAGATAATTAGGGCCTCGGGGCAATCTCCCCAGCACTGGTCCCTACTGGTCCCTACTGGTCCCATCCAGCAATATCTGTAGGGACCAGTGCTGCACTACTGTTATACTGTGGATTTCTTCTTCTTCCTCTTGCGGACGCAATTTCGTCCCGCTACTAGTCCTACAACTTGAAGAGTTGCAGGACAAATTATATATCAAAACGTGCGGTTTGATCGGGATCGGTGTGCTATTACTTTTCTCTACGGAATACAAATTTTTCCTGATGCAGGAAGATTTCTGAAAAAGGGAGATGTAACAGTTTTTTTAGATCACTCTAACAAAGCTATTTTTTCATTTTTCCCAAAAAAAGAATATATGTAGTCGTTCAGGAAGAACTCAGGACGCTCAAAGTGAAGTCAGATCAATGATAGGTATTATGGTTTTGCCAAAAAATGCTTTCTGTTCGAGACCAGAAATTCCAGTCTGTCCACCTCTGGCTGCTGTCACTGTTCAGGAACATTCTACAGCTGCAGTTAATTCTGTTGATTGCTCTGCTCTGATTGGTCGACCACAAAGCCTTTGATGCTTTGATGTGATTACAGTTACAGAAACACACACACACACACACATACACACATACACACACACACACACACACACACACACACACACTTTGAGGTTAAAGGTCATAGCTGCAGGGTGACTGTAACGCTGCGTCACAGCCTGCTGACGTCTCTAACCTTCACCATGTGTCCTCAGCTCTCAGCTGCTGATACAGTTTTTCCAGGTAATGAAAGTGTTGTTGTGATGAACACACACACACACACACACACACACACACACACACACACACATACACACACACACACACACACACACACACACACACACACACTCGGGCCTCACACACCAACAATGCTGCTCTTGTTTTCTCCAGAAGGACACAGTAAAACAGTAATCTGTGGTATGAATCGTACTGTAGCAGCTGCGAGCCTCTATTATTATTATTATTATTATTATTATTATTACTGCAGCAGCTCCAACCAGCCTCAGAGTGTCTCTCATTAGTGATGTCACCAGCTGGACGGAGCCAACAAACCACGTTTGAACCGAGTCCCAACAACAGCAGCTTCTCCTCTAATCAGAAACCCTCCATTCACTCATTTCCTTCAGCCGCCATCAGACCACCACCACCTCATCGCTGCGTCTACACTGTAAAAAATGTCTGTAGGTTTTATGGTGAAAAACTGTTAAACCATGACAGTAAAAGACGTAAAATGATAAATGAGTTAATTCAGTTTCAGTAACAATAAAACACTGTAAATGTTTATATCAGACAAAACTATTTTTACAGTTTAAAATAAAATAATATACATTACTCCACTGTAAAATACTCTGCCACCGTGTTTGTAACAAAAATATACTGTAATATATATACAAGCATCACTGTAATTTCTGCATTTATTTTTTGTAAAAATCCTTTTTCTCTCTGTTAAATGTACTAAACACCATATCTCTAACAGAAATATACTGTAATATTTAATGGTAAAATCTTTAATTTATGCAGCATTTATAAAGTATTTTCTTGTCAATTATCTGGCAGAACAGCGTTTCTTTTGATGGAAAAACTTTTTATTTATACAGTAAAATATGGAATAAAATGTCAATCTGAAACGTGAAATCAACAGTGTTAATATCATTTTACCGTAATATTAAAAATATTTGCTCCGTATTTATTACGGGAAAGTTCTGAACCACAGCTGCTGGTTTTTACTGTAAAAACAACAGTTTTTGTTTTTTTACAATGTAAAAGTGTCTAAAAATAGCAGCGACCCACAGATGAGTTCACCTCTGTTGCTTTGTAATAAAACAGGAGCCTTGAGATGATTGTTCCTGATCTTCAGATTTGGAGATATTAATAAAAAGAGGAGCGTGGGACAGGCTGGATCTTGTTGAATGATAATAAAACAGGCTGACGGGGAGGTGAGCTCATTCTGAGGCTGTTTCTGCCCACGTGGCCCGTTAATCTGCCTCCATCACTCTCAGAGCCAGAACCAGGATTAGTGGACAGTCAGTCTGCTCTCTGACTGGAGCACCGATCCTTCTCCTCCAGGTCGCTCTGAGAGAGGTGAGCAGCTCGACAGGAAGCTACAGGGAGACAGGTTCTGGTCCCACAGTTAGCAGCGTTAGCAGCGTTAGCATTGTTAGCAGCGTTAGCACGTCAACCACAGGACACAAGACAAAAGAATGATTTGCTGCCAGGTCTCATCCAGGGCCGGCTCTAGTCCATCTGGGGCCCTCTAGACCAGATCCATTGGTGTTGAACAGCTCCGCTTGCTGTTTCATGGAGGGAACTCCTGTTTCTGTTGCCCATGGTGCCAACCAGCTATATAATACAACTGTCTGTCTATAGAATTATTAACTTACAAGTCAAATCTCAAAGAAGCCCAGCTGGAGACGCTAACAAAGTTACAGACAAGAGAGACGATGAAAGTGCAAACCGCGCAAAAAATGTGCTTAACTGTGTTAAGCTAGCGTTGCTTTATTTCAACCTAGCTAGCAAGCTAATACAAATGAAACGTCTTCACACAAAACGGCATTTTGTTTGATCTAAATGTCTGGACCCCCACATGTCACAAAAACAACTCGGAGATAATTTTGGTACACAAGTTGCCAACTTGGCTTGATGTTGACGTCACTTTCACAGAAAAATGGCGGATGAAAGAGAATGTTTGGTAATGCTAAATGGACCTGCACTTATATAGCTTTTCTAGTGTCTTTGCGACCACTCAAAGCTCTTTACACTACAGACTGACTCATTCACCCTTTCACACACACATTCATCCTGGTGGCAGAGGAGACCCTAAACGCTGCCTCCTGCCTCCATCAGGAATTCATTCACACACCGATGAACGCAGCAATTTGGGGTTCAGTATCTTGCTCAAGGACACTTCGGCATGTAGGCTGCCATGGTCGGGGATCGAACCACCAACCCTTCGGGGGTGATTATTTCATATACTGCAAATCATTTTTTGTAATGTGTAATAAGGTCTACAGACGTTAAAAAAACCCTCGTCTGAAAACCAGAAAAAATAAAAACAGATCAGACATGAGGATCATCTGAGTTCTAGAACAACAGACACATTGTTTACTACCCAACTGTTGATATGTTTGTGTGTTTGTTAATAAATGTTTCTTTGTTGTTTAAATGGAGACTTGTGTCACATTTGTTATCATTGTGTCATTTTATCATGTAAATGGAGGAGAAAAGACAATATCAGCTTCAAGAATCGGCAGCAGATATCAGGATCAGTTAGACTGATGTCACAATAATCTGTATCGGCTTTAATAAACCGTATCAGTCCAAACCTCTGAGGTTAAACCCTTCATCAGGTAAAGAACCATGTTCAGTAACTTCAGTCTTTAGACATCTAGAACAGGTTCCTCATAGAACCACATGGGTTTCTCCATCACAGATAGTGACACTGAGGCATCTGACCAATCAGTAAAGTATACAACTAAATGTACGTGAGCTTCTCATATAGAAGGAGCTTTAAAAAAGACATTCAGACATTACGCATGTAAGTAGTCTAAAAAGATAATAAATAGTTTAAAGGTAAAAGATAAAGTGGTGATGGATGCAGATGATGTGTTATTGTCTGTTTAGGGTTGCTGTGGGAAAGAGACTATAATAAATATAATAATAATAATAATAATAATAATAATAATAATAATAATGACTCGATTTGCAATATAAAAATGAAACATTTTGTAAAAAGTCTTGTAATATCCTCCAATAACACTTCAGGGTTATATTTTCTATTTCAGGAGTCTCTATAAAGGGTTAAACAGAAAGAGATATTTCTCTTTCAGATTAAAAGCTCGTTGCTATAATTACACACCAACCTGCAGGGTGACACTCTGCTGCTGTCTGTCACCTTCAGCAGTTATAAATGTAATGAGCGTTGGGCGGTAACCCAGCAGCTGTCTGTCTCTCTGGATCATTGTTTGTTATGGTTATTAATGCAGGAATCAGATTACATCCCATGCCTCCTGACTCTCTTTGCTCTTGGCTCCTCACTGCATTCTGACAAAACCATATAAATAAATGCTCATTATGAACTATTATTAACCATCTGGGGTCTGAGCCTGTTTTGAATACTTTTGGTTTCCATTTTTTCTTCACCTTTATGATCTGACAGTTATTTTATCACTTTAACCTACTTGATCAACATAATGAGCCCAAAAATCATGAAATCCAAGTTGAAAAATGATACTATTTACTACAATAAAAAAACAAATATGCTCAATGAACTGTTTTGGAACTTGAAAATGTAAACATAGGATACAAATATGAACATATAAAAAGGTAAAAATTAAATATAATAAAACTATATACAATAAAGTCCAATAAAAACATGTATATTTATAGGCTTTTTTCCTTGTTAGCTGCAACTCTTCAAAACAAACTAGAGAGCTCCACCAACGCTCAAATATTTCTGTACTATCAATTGCCATTTTATTCCATATTTTACCGTGTAAATAAAAACGCTGTTCTGCCATATATTGAGAAGAAAATACTTTATGAATGCTGCATAAATTAAAGATTTTACCATTTAATATTACAGTATATTTCTGTTAAAGATATGGTGTTTAGTACATTTAACAGAGAGAAAAATGATTTTTACAAAAAATAAATGCAAAAATTACAGTGATGCTTGTTTATTATATCACAGTATATTTTGTTACAAACACAGTGCCAGTGTATTTTACAGTGGAGTTATTTATTCAGAAAAAAATAAAAATGTAATAAATCCTGTTTTGTCTGATATAAACATTTACAGTGTTTCATTGTTACTGAAACTGAATTAACTCATTTATCATTTTACGTCTTTTACTGTCATGGTTTAGCAGTTTTTCACCCTAAAACCTCCAGACATTTTTTACAGTGTATCTGCAGGTGTTGGATGAGCTTCCTGTCCGTCACAGAGCAGGAAGCTCTTCAGTATTTTCCTGGAGAACCTGGAGAACCTGGAGAACCTTCAGCTCTGCAGCAGCTCTGGGTCTTAAAGGCCTCAGACGTTCTGCCAGAGCTGCTGGCTCACTAAACGCTCTGGAACGTCACAATATATTTTATTATATTCTTCACCTGCTGCTGATGATCTGATCTAATCTGATCTGATCTGATCTGATCTGATCTGGTCTGATCTGATCTGATCTGAGTCTTCAGAGACGGAGAAACAATCAGCTGCTGGACCAACAGTGTTTACTGATGAGATGAAGAGGAATTCAGCTCATTCTGGTGTCCAAAAGCAGCAGTTAGCAGGTTTAAAGAACCCAGTTACCCTCATCTTCATCATCCTCTCCCTCATCACCCCCATCATCCTCATCAACCTCATCCTCATCACCTTCATCCTCATCACCCCATCATCCTCATCACCATCCTCCTCCTCACCCTCATCATCCCCATCACCCTCATCCTCCTCCTCCTCCTCCTCACCCTCATCATCCTCATCAGCCTCATCAACCTCATCATCCTCATGAACCTCATCATCCTCATCACTCTCATGAACCTCATCATCCTCATCCTCATCAACCTCATCATCCTCATCAACCTCATCATCCTCATCAACCTCATCACCCTCATCATCCTCATGAACCTCATCATCCTCATCGCCCTCATGAACCTCATCACCCTCATCTTCATCACCCTCATCATCATCATCACCCTCATCATCCTCACCACCCTCATCATCCTCACCACCCCCATCATCCTCCTCCTCATCACCCTCAAACTGAGTAGAAATCACTAAACAAACTGAGTTAATGTAACTGAAAACATTTGTAGGATATATCTGTAAATTTGCTGACGATTTACTTAAAAAATGTGTTGGCTGATTTTATATTGTTACAAATATTTAAACCATGTAATCTGTGAGTCAAATATTAATTTATTTTGAAGAAGTAAACTTCATTTATATCTGGATATTTTACACAAAGATTCCTGTTGGAGTTCTACTGATGAAACTCAAGTACTCATCATGATGATATTCAGCATTTATATTTAGTATAAAACCTTTATATTACTGTCACATTTACAGGCTCCTTCAATCATTTCACACTGTTGATTATTTAACTTTTAAAATTGACATTTTATTCCATATTTTATAATAAAAAAAAGTTTTTTCCACCAAAAGAAATGTTGTTCTGCCATATAATTGACAAGAAAATACTTTATAAATGCTGCATAAATTTATTTAACAGTGAGAAAAAGTTTTTTTTACAAAAAATAAATCCAAAAATTACAGTTAAATAAATATATGACTCAATAAACACATTTATATGGTATTAAATCTACCAAAAATAAATTTCCTTTTTTTAAATTTACCTTTATTCTCATTCCCCTATTAATTCTCACGTTTATTTATTTGTTTTTATGTATTATTCGTTTTTAAATGCAAAAAATGATGCTTGTATATATTTTACAGAATATTTTTGTTACAAACATAGTATTTTACAGTGGAATAATGGATTTTTTTTTTAATTAAAAATGTAAAAAACCCTGTTTTGTCTGATTTAAACATTTACAGTGTTTCATTGTTACTGAAACTGAATTAACTCATTTATCATTTTACGTCTTTTACTGTCATGGTTTAGCAGTTTTTACTGTAAAACCTACAGATATTTTTTACAGTGTACACTAGTGACCTACATGTACTCAGAGTTTAGTCATTTTATTCATTCTGCTCTGCATGTTCACTCACAACCACACACACACTATCACATCATGTCTGTGCATTAATGTGACGTTATATAACAATAATCTGCCTTTTAATTGGATAATTATGTTTTCAGTTTCCAACCTAACCTTCACCTGCAGTGCTAGAGAGGAGGGTCTGTCCCACTGCGTCTACAGCTGCCTCACTTCTTCCTGCACTGCAAAAAGGTGTGTCTAAAACCACATAAAACACTGAATCTAAAGGTCTAAAACCAGATCAAACACTGAATCTAAAGGTCTAAAACCAGATAAAACACTAAATATAAAGATAATCTGAGGGAAATGATCTGGCTGCATGGACAGATATTTTACCTTGACAAGATTTAATAAGCATGAAATAAGCATGATGAACTCTTAAAATAAGAAATTAACTCTTAAAACAAGATCAATGATCTAACACTTCTAAATCTAAAGGTTTTTTCTTTTAATCTCGGTAAGAAACACATGATTGTCAGTGTGCATGTTCCCTGCATGGATGATTCCTCCTCCAGCCTCCATTCACCTCCTGCACCACCTCCCAGACCTCCACCACGCACCACAACTTACACAACAGCTGCTGCATCCAGGTGCATTAAGGGTCTATTCTCTGTTTGACCCGTTCCTGTCCTGTCTAACCTCCACTTCTTTCTCTAATAAAACATTTCTGCAGCGCATCAAGCGTCAATCTGTCTAACTGCGCCGTGCATGGCGCGCAGCGCGGGACCTGCCTGTCTGTCTGTCTGCCTGTCTGTCTGTCTGCGGCTCCATTGATAAAAATCTGCTGTGAGAGACAGACAGGTCTGCATCCGACGTCACCAAGACACCAAGACAGCATGCACGTCCATCAGCAGCATGCAGCTACAGACACAGCAAGGACACCAGCTGCAGCTGCCTCATCACCATAATTAAACATTATTATTAACATGATTATTATTATTAACATGATTATTATTATTATTATGCTGGTTCCTGAGTCCTACCTGCATCTTGTCTGATGTAAACACCTCGGTGTCTACCTCGCAGGCGATGATGGTCACCATCTCCAGCTTCATGTTTATCGATGGCATTCCCTTTAGTGGTCGGGAGGAAAAAGCAGTAAAAGTCTTTGTCCTCCTGCAGCAGCTGCTCGTTCTCTGCTTCACCTGAACTCTCTCAGTCTGGTTTAGTCCGGGATCTGGATCAGGTCTGGGTCAGGTCTGGTTCTGGATCAGGTCTGGTTTCTGGGTCTGATCAGCTACAGACTCTCTCCTCTCTCTGCACTGACGCGCTGCTGACTGATGCTGCAGCAGCGGCACTGACTCTCTCTCTCTCTCTCTCTCTCTCTCTCTCTCTCTCTCTCTCTCTCTCTCCCCCCTCCCCCTCCCCCCTCTGGCTCCACATTGACGTCATCACATCCTCACGCTGCTCGTGTTTTACGCCACTCAGCTGATGAAGCATTCTGGGCCTCTGCACAACTCTCCGGCCGGTTTATTCCGCTTTTTTCGTGCGTATTTTTTTTTTTTTAATGTTCTTCTATGAGCTGCTTTGCTGCAGAGACGTAACAAAAAAAAAAAACCGTGTCACAAGCTTTGAAATATTCAGTTGAGCAGCCAAACTGTACATCAGGTTGAATCAGCGTCACAGTGACTGAGACTGGAGCTGCAACCAGCACATTCACCTTCCTGCCTTATATAACGCTATTATTATTATTATTATTATTATTATAATATACATACATCACCACAGGGCTGGACACCATCCATCATACACATCATACCGTCACATCTCAGTCATTCAGCTCTTATGTAAAGACCGACAATAACTGAGCTATTTTTAAGAGCGTGTCAACTCTCTGGAGCCTCTACAGCACCACAGCATGACTCCTTCATCACATCCACACTAGAACACAAAGCAGCATGGAGCCCTACTGTACATTTACCATTTATGTTGGACCAAAGGACTAAAAATGACACAAAAGGACCCAAAAAATACATAAAATGACTAAAAAAAGACACAAAATGATTAAAAAAGACACAAAATGACTAAAAAAGACACAAAATGATTAAAAAAGACACAAAATGACTAAAAAAGACACAAAATGACCAAAAAAAGACACAAAATGACCAAAAAATACATAATTATTTTTTTAATGACTCAATATTTTTTTTCTTAATTAACCCATTTATCATTTTAGGTCTTTTACTGTCATGTTTAACAGTTTTTGACCCTAAAACCTCCAGACATTTTCTACAGTGTATCTGCTAACAGACACCAGAGTCTCGGGTCGTAGATCCTGGACAGACTCGGGTATTAAACTTTAAGGACTTGTTAGTGAGGTGAACTTTAGTGGTGACTTGTTGATTGGAGATTAACTGTCCTGACTCTTCATCATCAAAGTGAAGCAGCTGAAGAAGCTCCTCTTCCTCATCATCACCATCAAACACTTCATTAAAACATTCCCACAGACATTATGCCATTGCATAATAAACCATGTCTTTTTTTTTTCCATCGCTCAGATCATCTCTCCCTCCGCGTGTTTCATAATAATAATTGCCTGGCGGGCCGAGACAGCTAAGTCCCTGTAAGCCATGAATATGAACCTCTCTGGGCGGTGAATGAGCTCTATTTCTGTCTGTGCGTGTCACTTATTGTCCTTCAGTCAGACGGAGAACATGAGAGACATTCCTCCAGCAGACAGTCAGCCCTCTGGAACAACCTGACCAAACCAGGCGGCAACCTCCGGCAACCTCTGGCAACCTCCGGCAACCTCCAGCTCTGAGCAGGAGGAAACCAGGAAGTGCCTTCAGCTGCACTCTACCAGAGACTCCAGCAGGGGGCGCTAAGGTTGGCT
Organism: Centropristis striata; assembly: GCF_030273125.1. Taxonomy (NCBI): domain Eukaryota; kingdom Metazoa; phylum Chordata; class Actinopteri; order Perciformes; family Serranidae; genus Centropristis; species Centropristis striata. The sequence continues at coordinate 341,855 of NC_081532.1, read as the reverse complement.
GCAGAAACAATCTGTCCATTCACTTCAATGGAAAATGAGAAAACTTCTCACTTGATTTATTATCTCAGAAATGTTTTCAGGACAACACTATGGTCTCAATCACTAAACAATCTGATGTTAATAGTTCTAATAATGGCCCCATTTAGAAGAAAATAGCAGATAAAGAATCGTATGATTTGGGGCGGGGCTACCTTTGATTGACAGGTCACTAACAAGGCGAGCCGTCATCAGGAGAGAAGAAGAACAATGCGTATCCACGGCAACGTGTCAATAAAGTTATATATAACGTTATATATAAAAAAGGAGGTTTAGCGGTTTGGTCTCATAACTTTGAGCCTTTCACTGTATTTTCACTTAATGACAGTTTATTTGAACGTTTTGTTTATTACATGAACAAGAACCACCCAAAGGACCATAGAACCAACTAAAGGACCGTAGAACCAACTAAAGGACCGTAGAACCACCCAAAGGACCGTAGAACCAACTAAAGGACCGTAGAACCAACTAAAGGACCGTAGAACCACCCAAAGGACCGTAGAACCAACTAAAGGACCGTAGAACCAACTAAAGGACCGTAGAACCAACTAAAGGACCGTAGAACCACCCAAAGGACCGTAGAACCAACTAAAGGACCGTAGAACCACCCAAAGGACCGTAGAACCAACTAAAGGACCGTAGAACCACCCAAAGGACCGTAGAACCAACTAAAGGACCGTAGAACCAACTAAAGGACCGTAGAACCACCCAAAGGACCGTAGAACCAACTAAAGGACCGTAGAACCACCCAAAGGACCGTAGAACCACCCAAAGGACCGTAGAACCAACTAAAGGACCGTAGAACCAACTAAAGGACCATAGAACCACCCAAAGGACCGTAGAACCAACTAAAGGACCGTAGAACCACCCAAAGGACCGTAGAACCAACTAAAGGACCGTAGAACCAACTAAAGGACCATAGAACCACCCAAAAGACCGTAGAACCACCCAAAGGACCGTAGAACCAACTAAAAGACCGTAGAACCACCCAAAGGACCGTAGAACTAACTAAAGGACCGTAGAACCAACTAAAGGACCGTAGAACCACCCAAAGGACCGTAGAACCAACTAAAGGACCGTAGAACCAACTAAAGGACCGTAGAACCACCCAAAGGACCGTAGAACCAACTAAAGGACCGTAGAACCAACTAAAGGACCGTAGAACCAACTAAAGGACCATAGAACCAACTAAAGGACCGTAGAACCACCCAAAGGACCGTAGAACCACCCAAAGGACCGTAGAACCAACTAAAGGACCGTAGAACCAACTAAAGGACCGTAGAACCACCCAAAGGACCGTAGAACCAACTAAAGGACCGTAGAACCACCCAAAGGACCGTAGAACCAACTAAAGGACCGTAGAACCAACTAAAGGACCGTAGAACCACCCAAAGGACCGTAGAACCAACTAAAGGACCGTAGAACCACCCAAAGGACCGTAGAACCACCCAAAGGACCGTAGAACCAACTAAAGGACCGTAGAACCAACTAAAGGACCATAGAACCACCCAAAGGACCGTAGAACCAACTAAAGGACCGTAGAACCACCCAAAGGACCGTAGAACCAACTAAAGGACCGTAGAACCAACTAAAGGACCATAGAACCACCCAAAAGACCGTAGAACCACCCAAAGGACCGTAGAACCAACTAAAAGACCGTAGAACCACCCAAAGGACCGTAGAACCAACTAAAGGACCGTAGAACCAACTAAAGGACCATAGAACCACCCAAAGGACTGTAGAACCAACTAAAGGACCGTAGAACCAACTAAAGGACCATAGAACCACCCAAAAGACCGTAGAACCACCCAAAGGACCGTAGAACCAACTAAAAGACCGTAGAACCACCCAAAGGACCGTAGAACCACCCAAAGGACCGTAGAACCAACTAAAGGACCGTAGAACCAACTAAAGGACCATAGAACCACCCAAAAGACCGTAGAACCACCCAGAGGACCGTAGAACCAACTAAAAGACCGTAGAACCACCCAAAGGACCATAGAACCACCCAAAAGACCGTAGAACCACCTAAAGGACCGTAGAACCAACTAAAGGACCGTAGAACCACCTAAAGGACCGTAGAACCACTAAGCATAACTTTGAGCCTTTCACTGTATTTTGACTGATTTAAACTAGCATCAGTTAATGCTAAGGACCACAAGAACCACCTAAAGGACCACTAGAACCACTAAACTGATGCTTCCAACAGGACACAAACCAACCAGACGTCACTACAAACATTATTTATAAACAGTCTATGGTTTATTATTATTTATAAACAGTCTGTGTTTTATTATTTATATATAGTCTGTGGTTTATTATTTATATTCAGTCTATGTTTTGTTATTTATATTCAGTCTGTGGTCTAAACTCAGTATAAAGGCTGAGCAGCGTGTTGGTCTGAGGCTGAACTGCTCCGTCAGCTGTTTCACCTGCTGGAACACGTTTTAAACTCTAACTAACCTGGAGGAGAAGTTACCTGACACCTTCAGATATTAGATCACAATCAGCAGCTCAGCACTGATGCAGCAGATAAACAGTGTGAATTCTTTTACATCCACTCTGTTTTCTTTTACATCCATTCTGTTCTCCAGACTCTACTGTAGCTTCAGCTCTCCAAGCGTTCTCATCATTTATTTATTCATGTCTTGTTGGAAAATTCTCTTTTCTCTCTCCCTTATTTACAGAGTTTACAGGTCAACAGGAGAGATTCACCGTCTGCTGACGGAAACTTCCCTCTCAACCGTCCTGCCTCATTTAACCCTTCATCCACTGTGGACGTGTTTCATCAAGTGTTGACCACTAAACTTCCCCACTGCGGGAAAAATAAATTCATATCTTATCTAATCTTAAAAAGCAGCCTGAGGCTGGAGTTTGGTTTCTGTTTCCTGCAGCTGAAGGCTGAAGGTGTTTCCGTCTTTTGTTGCTGTAAAATGAATGAAAGTGAACTCATGTCCAGTTGGAAATGTCAAGATCAAAAAAACACATAAAAAAACATAAAACCTATTTGTTATTCCTGTAAAGGGCCCCGGGGCCCCCACACACCAGATCTCATGTAGTTAAAACTAATGGACACATTCTGCTTGATGTTAATGGATGTAAATGGTTTAATTAATTCAGTCATTAACCTCACACATACACTGTAAAAAACATTTCATTGAAATGAATGGGACGGCCGACAAAAATGAGTAAAAAGAACAATAATTGTAGATTTTTAAACGTCTACTTCTCCGGCATAATTTCACCTAGAGACTCCATTTAAACTTTAAACAGTAGACACAAGTCTTGTGTATCGGTGTATTAATCCACGTTTCGATAGGTCATATAGTTTTTTATCAATCCCTGTTCAATGACCATGATCATTTTTGGAGAAATTCTGAGATTATAATGGGTGTGTATTGCACGGAATGTTCGTGTCACAGTGTGTGACATCATCACCAGAGTGTAGAGGGAGAGAAAAAACTGTCAAAAAATAAATTTGAAAACTGCGCTCCAGGCCGCAAATTCCACTCTACAGAAATAATTTATACATAGAAACGTAGGAAAATTAGTCTTCTCCCTCACAATCCTCTGGTAAAGCTGTCAGAGTTATAGTTTGGGCGTAAGACGCACAGATGATCCACCAACACCACCAACAGCCTCATTGGGTCCCATATTAAAAACGCAGGGAGATTTCTTAACAAGGGAGATGTAACAGTTTTTTTAGATCGCTCTAACAAAGCTAATTTTTAATTTTTCTTAAAAAAAAACATATGTAAACGTTCAGGAAGAACTCAGGACGCTCAAAGTGAAGTCGGATCAATGATAGGTATTATGGTTTTGCCAAAAATGCTTTCTATTCGAGGCCAGAAATTCCAGTCCACCTCTGGCTGCTGTCACTGTTCAGGAACATTCCACAGCTGCAGTTAATTCTGTTGATTGCTTTGATCTTTGATGTGATTACAGTTACAGATATACACACACACACACACACACATGCGCGTAACCGCGCACACTCCTCACACATGCATACACATGCTTCAAACACACACACACACTTTGAGGTTAAAGGGCATAGTTATAAATCTCTGAAGAATCTCATCATAGTGTACACACACCGGCAGTAGCCCCCGTGGCCCTTTCAGAATTTCCCCAGAAGAAATTTTCTAGTTTCTGATGTAATTTTACAGTTTTTACTTTAATTGCTGCTGTAAATTTAAATGTAAATATCAACAATAACTGTAATTTAGACTGAATATTCCTGTTATTTTTAGGGTAATGGTGTCATTGTGCCATCGTGGTATTTCTCCATTCATTTTACATGGAAAAATGATATATTTTTACAGCAAAACTGTGTGTTTTCTACAGCTAATGACGGTAAAAGTTAAAGTTTTTATTCAATACTTTGATTTACGGTAATTTCTGATGCAATTTGACAGTTTTACTGTAATTTCGACAAACATTTTTTTCAGTAGAAAACTCACTCACTGTATTTTTTACAGTGTAGTTCTAGAAACCACAGCTGACGGGATTTTACTGTAAATGAAACAGATTATTTTTTACAGTGTGATGCTGATAAACAGGATGAATCGCTGTGGATGATGAAGCACAATTCTTCCTCTCTGGCCTCAATCTGCAGCTCTGCTCCTCCTCCTCCTCCTCCTGCTCCTCCTCCTGCTCCTCCTCCTGCTCCTCCTCCTGCTCCTCCTCCTCCTCCTGCTCCTGCTCCTCCTCCTCCTCCTCCTCAGTTCTCAGCTCCTCATTCATAATTCTCTGTTAGATCTCACAGTGGTTGAAACAGAAACTGATTTCTTTCAGATGCTGCTGATTATATAATAATGACATAATAAGGTGATTATAACCTTCTAACGCCTGTTAATAACAGAATCAGGAGGTGTTTCACTTTATTATCAACAGTCATGTTAAATAGGTTGATTTAGCACACTGTACACTGTAAAAAATGTCTGGAGAGTTTAGAGTGAAAACTGTTAAACCATGACAGTAAAAGACGTAAAATGATAAATGAGTTAATTCAGTTTCAGTAACAATGAAACACTGTAAATGTTTATATCAGACAAAACAGGATTTTTTACAGTTTATTTTTAAAATATAAATTACTCCACTGTAAAATACTCTGACACTGTGTTTGTAGCTAAAATATACTGTAATATATATACAAGCATCACTGTAATTTTTGCATTTATTTTTTGTAAAAATGTTTTTTCTAATTGTTAAATGTACTAAACACCATATCTCTAACAGAAAGATACTTGACAAGATTTCTGAAATTAAGATTATTAAATCTAGAAATAAGCATGTAGCTTTAATTTATCTGGTTTTAAGAGTTAATTTATTAACAGCACGATCATTTCCCTCAGATTTACTGTTTGATCTGGTTTTAGACCTTTAGATTTACTGTTTGATCTGGTTTTAGACCTTTAGATTTACTGTTTGATCTGGTTTTAGACCTTTAGATTTACTGTTTGATCTGGTTTTAGACCTTTAGATTTACTGTTTGATCTGGTTTTAGACCTTTAGATTTACTGTTTGATCTGGTTTTAGACCTTTAGCTTTACTGTTTGATCTGGTTTTAGACCTTTAGATTTACTGTTTGATCTGGTTTTAGACCTTTAGATTTACTGTTTGATCTGGTTTTAGACCTTTAGATTTACTGTTTGATCTGGTTTTAGACCTTTAGATTTACTGTTTGATCTGGTTTTAGACCTTTAGATTTACTGTTTGATCTGGTTTTAGACCTTTAGATTTACTGTTTGATCTGGTTTTAGACCTTTAGATTTACTGTTTGATCTGGTTTTAGACCTTTAGATTTACTGTTTGATCTGGTTTTAGACCTTTAGATTTACTGTTTGATCTGGTTTTAGACCTTTAGATTTACTGTTTGATCTGGTTTTAGACCTTTAGATTTACTGTTTGATCTGGTTTTAGACCTTTAGATTTACTGTTTGATCTGGTTTTTATCTGGTTTTAGACCTTTTTATCAGCGCACGTGCCTGTTAAAATAGATGAATGTTTGTGCATGCAGCGTAAATTCACAGTTAATGGAAGAGTCAGAAACATGCACGAGGAGGAGGAAGAGGAGGAAGAGGAGGAGGAGGAGGAGGAGGAAGAGGAGGAGTCTGTTGTCAGACTCAGTGACGAGCACAATTTGTATTCTGAAGAGGAGCTCTGCAGAGAAACAGGAAGAAAGGAGGGCAGTGGATCACACACACACACACACACACACACACACAGACACACACACAGACACACACACACACACACACACGTATGTTGTTGCAGGAACCAAACAATGCAACTTGTAAACATGTAAACATGTAAACACAACAAAGGACGAATATTAAAAAATCAGCTGCAAATATATTCAGTTTTCTGCTGCATCATCTGAAGGAGACACACGAGAATTATTACCAGAAATAGAAACACACACACACACACACACACTGGGTGGGTGTGTGTGTGTGTGTGTGTGTGTGTGTGTGTGTGTGTGTGTGTGTGTGTGTGTGTGTGTGTGTCTGTGTGTGTGTGTGTGTGTGTGTGTGTGTCTGTGTGTGTGTGTGTGTGTGTGTGTGTGTGTGTGTGTGTGTGACAGCAGAAGAATGAAAGGAATGACAGTGTTAAAACAAACTCTGGAGCCACTGCACACACACACACACACACACACACACACACACACACACACAGACACACACACACACACACACACACACACACACACTCTCTCTCTCTCTCTTCTTGTCCAAACCAACAACCAGCTCTGATGCAGCTGCTGTAATCTAGGCCACGCTATTAATACAGACAGACAGACAGACAGACAGACAGGCAGACAGACAGGCAGACAGACAGGAGGACAGACAGACAGAAGGAGAGACAGAGAGACAGACAGAGAGACAGACAGACAGACAGACAGAAGGAGAGACAGAGAGACAGAGAGAGAGACAGAGAGACAGACAGACAGACAGACAGACAGACAGACAGACAGGCAGACAGACAGACAGAGAGACAGACAGACAGACAGACAGACAGACAGACAGACAGACAGGAGGACAGACAGACAGACAGACAGACAGACAGAAGGAGAGACAGAGAGACAGACAGAGAGACAGAGAGACAGAGAGACAGACAGACAGACAGACAGACAGACAGGCAGACAGACAGACAGACAGACAGACAGACAGGCAGACAGACAGGCAGACAGACAGGAGGACAGACAGACAGACAGACAGACAGACAGACAGACAGACAGACAGACAGACAGACAGGAGGACATACAGACAGACAGACAGACAGACAGACAGACAGACAGACAGACAGGAGGACAGACAGGGAGACAGACAGACAGACAGACAGACAGACAGGAGGACAGACAGACAGACAGACAGACAGACAGACAGACAGGGAAACAGACAGACAGACAGACAGATTATAACGAGATAATAATGTCTGATAATAATCAGGATCTAAATGAAAAGATATATAGTGGTCTTTTTATTTTGCCCTAGAGCCGTTAGAGTATGCTGCTGATATAACACCAATATGTACATTAGTCAATAAATACAGTAAGAAAAGCTGCTTTATGTCCAGATGCTGGTGGTGTTTTAACTGCAGCAGCTTAAAGCTGCAGAGACAAACTGCTGCATGGAGACAGAGTGAGACAGAGTGAGGAGGACAGAGTGAGACAGACGGAGGACAGAGTGAGACAGACGGAGGACAGAGTGAGACAGAGTGAGGACAGAGTGAGACAGAGTGAGGACAGAGTGAGACAGAGTGAGACAGAGTGAGGAAAGAGTGAGACAGAGTGAGACAGAGTGAGGAAAGAGTGAGGAGGACAGAGTGAGGACAGAGTGAGACAGAGTGAGACAGAGTGAGGAAAGAGTGAGGAGGACAGAGTGAGGACAGAGTGAGACAGACAGATGGAGGACAGAGTGAGGAGGACAGAGTGAGACAGAGTGAGGACAGAGTGAGACAGACGGAGGACAGAGTGAGACAGAGTGAGGAGGACAGAGTGAGACAGCTGGAGGACAGAGTGAGACAGCTGGAGGACAGAGTGAGACAGAGTGAGACAGACGGAGGACAGAGTGAGACAGACGGAGGACAGAGTGAGACAGAGTGAGACAGACAGATGGAGGACAGAGTGAGACAGAGTGAGGAGGACAGAGTGAGACAGACGGAGGACAGAGTGAGACAGAGTGAGACAGACGGAGGACAGAGTGAGACAGACGGAGGACAGAGTGAGACAGAGTGAGACAGACGGAGGATAGAGTGAGACAGAGTGAGACAGACGGAGGACAGAGTGAGACAGACGGAGGACAGAGTGAGACAGAGTGAGACAGACGGAGGATAGAGTGAGACAGAGTGAGGAGGACAGAGTGAGGAGGACAGAGTGAGGAGGACAGAGTGAGACAGAGTGAGACAGACGGAGGACAGAGTGAGACAGAGTGAGGAGGACAGAGTGAGACAGAGTGAGACAGAGTGAGACAGCTGGAGGACAGAGTGAGACAGAGTGAGACAGCTGGAGGACAGAGTGAGACAGAGTGAGACAGCTGGAGGACAGAGTGAGACAGAGTGAGACAGCTGGAGGACAGAGTGAGACAGAGTGAGACAGCTGGAGGACAGAGTGAGACAGAGTGAGACAGACGGAGGACAGAGTGAGACAGAGTGAGACAGAGTGAGACACGTGTCCAGCGCTCCACTGATTGCTTCTCTGTGAAATCAGGTCAAATGTTTGGATCGAGGATTCTCTGAGCAGGAATCACCAGACACAACAGAGAGAATAAATAAAAACCAGCCGACCAGTCTCAGCACCACAATAACAAACACTGTTTCTGAGGCAGCAAGGTTATTATAGTTAACTAAAACTAGAGTTAAAAAAACATTTTCATTATCTAAAATAAAATAAAAACCAGGCGGGAAGCAGCCGACCAGTCTCACAGAGTCACAATAACAAACACTGAAGTCATTCTTCAAAGCAGCTTCTCTTATTTTATTTATTTACTAATACATTTATTTATTTACTAATACATTTATTTACTAATTATTTTATTTATTTACTAATACATTTATTTACTAATTATTTTATTATTTACTAATAAATGTATTTACTAATTATTTTATTTATTTACTAAAACATTTATTTACTAATTCTTTTATTTATGTATTTACTAATTATTTTATTTATTTACTAATACATTTATTTACTAATTATTTTATTTATTTACTAATACATTTATTTACTAATTATTTTATTCATTTACATTTACTATATTCTAAATATATCATTGGATTATTATTATTGATGCATTTATGTAAGCAGTGTCACTTTAAATGTATCATGTTTTCATATTAAATCTCTTCCTGTAAAGTAACTAAAGCTGTCAGATAAATGTAGTGGAGTCAAAAGTTCAATATTTACCTCTAAATGTAGTGAAGTAGAAGTATAAAGTTACATAAAATGTACAAAATACTGAAGTAAAGTAGCTCAAAATTGTATTTAAGTCTAGTACTTAATAAATAATGTACTGAGTTACTTTCCACCTCTGGTATTAGTTTTATTCCTGTTTGAGACGAGCCACCACTGGTTATATTAATTAATAATTTGAGACGAGCCAAAGGAAAAGCTGCTCAGACTGAATAATAAAGAACAAACAGAATATTAACGGTTATATTCTGTTAATAATCACCATGAAGGAGACGACTGACAGGAAGAAAATCTGCTGATTTAAAGGAAAACAGGAAATAACAAGAGACAAATTCAATCAGGAGAGACACAAACATCATTAGATTTCCTTTTTCCAGCCGAGTAACAACAGAGAAAACAACAACAACAACAACAACAACAACAGACTGTCAATAGTCCTTTTCTCTAAATGACAAGCGGCAGAAATTGATCGTGTGGCGCTCTGCTCTTCTCTTCTCTCTCTGCTCAGAAATAACTCCAACAAAAAAACAACATAAACAACACAAAGAAACAACATAAACAACTCAAAGAAACATCATAAATAACTCAGAGAAACAACATAAACAACTCAAAGAAACAACATAAATAACTCCAACAAAAAACAACATAAACAACTCAAAGAAACATCATAAATAACTCAGAGAAACAACATAAATAACTCCCAGAAACAACATAAACAACTCCAAGAAACAACATAAATAACCCCAACAAAAAACAACATAAACAACTCAAAGAAACATCATAAATAACTCAGAGAAACAACATAAATAATTCCCAGAAACAACATAAACAACTCCAAGAAACAACATAAACAACTCCAAGAAACTCACAGGGAACAAACAGCCACACAGCAACAAACAAACAAACAAGTCAACAAGGTGAGGAGGTAAACAGGAAGAGATCAGAGCAGAACCAGAGCTGCAGCAGTAAATACAGGACGGATCAACAGAGTCTCACAGTCCCACTGACTCTCTGACTCTCTGTTCAATAGAGTCACAGCAGAAAACTAACAGAGATACAAGTTGAACAAAAAAGACACAAAAAAGACACGAAAAGACACAAAATGACTGATTTTTGTTGTTATCATTATATTTGTCCAAACAAATAATCTTTAGTTGAACCAGACATTAAAATCAACATTTTTTCTTTGTATCCTTCCTTCTCCCGCCTCCCTCTCCTCCTCCCTTCCTTCCTTCCTTCCCTCCTCCCTTCCTTCCTTCCCTCCTCCCTTCCTTCCTTCCTTCCTTCCTTCCTTCCTTCCTTCCTTCCCTCCTCCCTTCCTTCCTTCCTTCCTTCCTTCCTTCCTTCCTTCCTTCCCTCCTCCCTTCCTTCCTTCCTTCCTTCCTTCCTTCCTTCCTTCCTTCCCTCCTTCCTTCCTTCCTTCCTTCCTTCCTTCCCTCCTTCCTTCCTTCCTTCCTTCCCTCCTCCCTTCCTTCCTTCCTTCCTTCCTTCCTTCCTTCCTTCCTTCCCTGGATCAGGGATGTCCTATATTTTTTTTTTACGAGGACCAACCAAAGAACAGAATGAGGAGATTTGTTGGAGATAATCTTCTCTTTTATTCAGACTGACCTCTGACCTCCAGGTGTCTCTGTCTGACTCATGTCTGGTTAAGTTACCGGCTAAATGATAATAATGATAATAATAATAATAATAACAATAATAATAATAATAATAATAATAATAATAATAATAATAATAATAGTGATTCTACAGGACTGAAGTTGGAGCGTTTTTTCCCTTTTATTATTACTTTCTTTTTTATTTATATTTATTTTCATTATTTGTATGTTTTAATTATTATCATTATTATTATGATGATTATTATTAATATTATTATTAATAAATATTATTATTTTACATATTCTTTTTGAAACACTGAAACATTTGAAACATCACTGACTGAAATTGAAGGTTTTTTTCCCTTTAATATATTTTTCTTTCTTTTTTCTTTCTTTCTTTCTTTCTTTCTTTCTTTCTTTCTTTCTTTCTGTTTAAAATAATATTAATATATTTATTTGTATGTATTTAATTTTTCTTAGTATTTTGTATGTATAAATCATCATTATAAATATTATTATTATTACTATTATTATTTTAAATATATTTTCTATCTTTATCTTAGTTTTGTCATTATTACTTTTATTATTATTATTATTATTATTATTTATTATCTTGTCTTGTATTTTATTATTTGTATGTCATGTTAGCTTATCTTTTTTCTGGTTATGTTTGTTTGACATGTCTCGATATGAAACACATTATTGTTGTACTTTGATGTGTTTTTATGTATCGAGGGACGAGCTGCTTCCCACAGTCTGTTTATCTTTGTTTGTTTACAGCAACAACAATAAACAAAGAAAACAAAGAAGAAAACAAAGAAAAGAAAATATGACGACTTATGTGACATGATTTGATTAGCTGCATCATCATTATTATTATTATTTTTTATTATTATTATTATTAGCTGTGTGACGTTAAATATAAGTATTATAAGAGATATTTTTTTATAAAGCAGTGTGTTTTATCATTCCTGCATGTCTCCAGAGTAAATAAACTGAGAACAGAGAAACGAGCCACTCAGAAGTCTGAGACTAAAAACTAAAGTTGAGTCTTTAGGGAAAACTGTGAATTCCTCTTAAATCTAATAAGAACTTCATGAGAAAGAAGAGATGAATATTTGTTTATAAAATGTCAGAAAATAGCTAAAGATGGCCAGAACAAGTTCTAAAGAGTTCCTGTTCTTGTTTTACCCAATTCATAAAGATATTAAAGCCATAAGAACCCAGACACAGAAATCCTTAAAGCGTCCTGGTGTAGACGGAGCCAGAGTCACATCAGATATGACTCCAATTCTGTTTGATTTGTTGCTGTTTTAATCATTAGAATACATTTTAACTAGTAAAATAATGAATAAAGCCGTCATGAGTCCAGTGGCTGATCCCAACAGCCCCGAGCTGACCTCTGACCTCTGAACTCTGAACTCTCTCTGTCTATATAAAGCTGGTCAGGGAACAAAATGCTGCAGAGAAAAGAGAAAGTGTGCCACCAGGTTTGACTGTCTGTCTGTTCACTAATGCAGAAGAAAGGAAGGAAGGAAAAGGCTTTTAGAGCTGAGAGCTCCTTAGAAACATGGGGGCACTCTCTCTCTCTCTCTCTCTCTCTCTGTTTCTGCCTTCAGCCTCTGAGAACAGAAAGAAAGAGAGAGAGAGAGAGAGAGAAAGAGAGAGAGAGAGAGAGAGAGAGAGAGCCCAAAGACAGCAGAATGTAGGTCTCCTTGTCCTGTTTCTTCTCTGAGGATGAAGATATTTTACACTTCGCTTTAGACGTTAACTTCTTCAGCAGTAAAGAAAAAAGATGAAATGTTGCAAAATGAAGAATAATCTGTGTGCAGAATCAAGCAGCTCTAAATGACTACAATACAAATGGACAAACAGACAGTATATAACCCCAGTAAGCTGCAGCTTTTTAACCCAAATATCACAGAAACTTGCATCAAATGTAAGCAACAAAAAGCTTCTTTACTCCATTATAATCTCTTTTATTGGTGAAACGTGTTGAACCTGGCCAGTCGACTCATTGAAAAAGAAGAACCTCTCAAACCAAAGTTATGAATATTTACTGAATATTTACCCGGACAACTTTATGACCTCCAAAAATGAAAAATCTTATACTCAATCTCTGTTTTCTGAAAGCTAGAAGCCGTCCAGCCTGCTCATGGAGAAGATGAACCTTGTTCTACTAGAAAATATCAGCTACACCACAAAAACAAGCCATACCTGTCAAGGTTTGGATTTAAAATAAGGGAAATATTCCTTGATCTGTCCCACCCCCACCCAGCTCCAGGACCCCTGACATGTTAAAACAGGTTTGTTATTTATCAAAACTGCGTATACTTGTTATATACTCAAAACGCTGAAAAAAGCTGAGTGAAAAAGAACAATAATTTGAGATTTTTAAACGTCTTCTTCTCCGGCATAATTTCACCTAGAGACTCCATTTAAACTTTAAACAGTAGACACAAGTCTTGTGTATCGGTGTATTAATCCACGTTTCGATAGGTCATATAGTTTTTTATCAATCCCTGTTCAATGACCATGATCATTTTTGGAGAAATTCTGAGATTATAATGGGTGTGTATTGCACGGAATGTTCGTGTCTCAGTGTGTGACATCATCACCAGAGTGTAGAGGGAGAGAAAAAACTGTCAAAAAATAAATTTGAAAACTGCGCTCCAGGCCGCAAATTCCACTCTACAGAAATAATTTATACATAGAAACGTAGGAAAATTAGTCTTCTCCCTCACAATCCTCTGGTAAAGCTGTCAGAGTTATAGTTTGGGCGTAGGACGCACAGATGATCCACCAACACCACCAACAGCCTCATTGGCTCCCATATTAAAACACATTATTGATTCAGTCTTTGGTTGTTACTGAAGTGACGTCACACACTAACCTGTAACAGCTGACACCTCATTTTAGTTTTAACATCATTATTGTTGTTGTTTTCTTGTATGTTGTTCACCGTTT